>NW_019154099.1:1831223-1831359 GCF_002288905.1 Enhydra lutris kenyoni
AGAAAGAAAGAAAGAAAGAAAGAAAGAAAGAAAGAAAGAAAGAAAGAAAGAAAGAAAGAAAACGAAGAAAGAAAGAGTAAGAGAAAGGAAAGGAAGGAAGGAAGGAAAGAAGGAAGGATGGATGGAAGGAAGGAAG
>NW_019154099.1:1831369-1834746 GCF_002288905.1 Enhydra lutris kenyoni
AGAAAGAAAGAAAGAAAGAAAGAAAGAAAGAAAGAAAGAAAGAAAGAAAGAAAGAAAGAAAGAAAGAAAGAAAGAAAAGAAAGAAAAAGGAAGGAAGGAAGGAAGGGGCTTACCAGAAAGAGGTAGACAGGTCTAGCTAGGACTTTGCACCTGTATAGATATACCACAACTGACAAATGACAGCAGCTATTTTAGAACAAAGGACACAGAGTCCATATGAACATTTTAGAAATGATAGCATTTGGTCATTCAGTTTCCCACACTGGCACAAACCCTGTACCACTCACCCACAGCTGCAGACATGCCCATGCTCAGGACAAGTTCCAGCACTGAGGGAAAAAAAATATTCATCCACATTTCTGCACACCCAGAGGCTGCTCACCATACCCATATGCATTCTCCTGGAGAAGATGAAATTTGGAGGTCTAAGGCATTCAACTTTTTCGGGTTTTTCCCCAGGTATATTCATGCACAGCAAAGGAAAATCTATATACAGAGATTTTGAAATTCAAATATAAAGCTGTGGCAACCATCTTCTTCTCTCCTACACTGGTGGTCTTTCTCCAACAATACCCACCCACCTCACAACACACACACACACACACACACACACACCCCTCAACCTCTCAACCCCCCTGTCACTGTTCCTTCCTACAGTGTGGGCTTTGTCTTTGCATTGCTAACCTGTCAAGAAACAGCCGTCACAGAGCACAAGCCTTGGAGACCAACACACACACCTGCAAGGCTGACCACTTGTTTAAAAACAACAGTAACAATTTTGAGTGAATTTGTTGTAGTTTCAAATTTTCCCAAATGCTTTTGTCCAGATATGAAGGTTGCCTGAGCACAAAATTTCCTGAAGGAACAAAGTATTGTAATGGGAATGACGAGAGCTACACAACTGTCGCTGGCAGCAATGAGCAACATGCACTGAAATGAAAGAGGCCTTCCCAAAAGTTCCCCAGTACAAAAGCACGGGCTGGAGAAGCACAGGTCAGCTCTGCCAGTTTGCAATGCTCTTCAGTCCTCTGCCCATCAGACCCCATCTATCTCCATGTCAGATCACACCTTCTCTGTCATACTTTCCTGATTCTCTATTTTTTTCTACCTGGGACAGAAAAGCTCTGAGAGTCCTTCTGGCTCTAAAACACTAAATTCTAAATAGAGCCTGATCTCTATGCTCTTGTTTGTTCTTTTAAACTAAATTAAACTAAACAAACTAAACTAAACTACACTATGTAGAGAAGTTTACCATCCATACTAGTTCTCTTGAACTGAAAATGTAAGCAGTCACACTAGGAACCACTGACTAGAAATATTTAACAAATGTCCCAGTTGGACAGGGATTTATAACTCATTTCTGTGCAACATTAATAATGTCTGATTTATACCATTCTATGATTGCTATGAAGTCCATAAATGATGTGTTACTCTTCTTAATTGAAAACTAAGAAACACTTGATTTGATAACTAAAGTAAGAGGGTTGGATTCTTTGAAAATGCTTCTAAAGGAAAAGCGACTTACTTTGTGAGGTAATAATAAGAAGGTTCACCAGTGGTTATAAAAGTAATATAACCATAAAAGTAGCACATGCAATGGGGGAAAAAATCCTTATTTTAAACAAAAGACAATTGCAGCTACAGTTTTTAAAATATTTATCCCCATATATGCCCTTTTGTTTGTTGTTTATTTGTTCATTCAACTTTTCTCATGCTTCTCAGACATTCCTTCTGGAACCATTTCTCTTCCTCCTGAAGTATATCCTCTGAAAGTTCCCTTAGTAAGGGATTTTTGATAGTGGAAGTCTTTCAGCCTTTGTTTGCAACTGTCTTTATTTTACCTTCATTTGTGCAAATAGTTTCACTAGGTATAGAAATCTATGGTTGTTGCTTACACTCATTCAGAATTTGCCTTCTAAAGGAGTGGCCTGGGTTAGGAACAGATGGTTCTTTAATTGAGGAAAATACCTTATGGGTTTTGATGGGCCTTTAAGATGAGAAAAGAGAGGCCTCCTGGCCTCAGTCTGGTTGTACTAGGGCATGTCCAAGAAAAATGAATGGCTCTGCATAGTCAAGAGAGAATTTTGCATTTCTAAGAGCAGCCTGACAAAGAAAGCATATGCATCCAGAAATTAGGCAAAAGGGAGAGATTAAGAGAGTCCAAAGACACAAAGAAAATAAAAACATAATAGAAAAGGGGTATGACCCAGGCAGTGAGATTAAGAATGACCAATAAGTTTCTAGAAATTTCCCATTAGTATAATTATGTAGTTAAGATTTAACCTTACCTAAAAAGAGGTCTGTCTTTTGCCCTTGGCTACTTAGAGGTGATCAATAGGCCCTTGGATTGTCTTACATGACAGAATATTTTTGTTTGTTTGCCTGAGGCATTTGGCCACTGACCTGTCTAACAATGTGACTTATAATGGAGGCTTTGGGCCCTGTTGTGTAAATTTCCACATCCAGAGAAACTGGAGATTAAAGGTGTTAGCCCCAAGAGGGTCTGGACACTAAAGGTTAGTCACCCCAGCATTATGTGATCAAGCACCCAAAAATATTCTGGACACCAAAGCCTGGTGAGCTTTCCTGGTCATCAATATTCTGAACACTGTCACACATTATGATCAGGAGGAGGTAATGCCACCCAGACCCCAAGAGGGAAGGACAACTGGAAGCTCCACTTCTGGACCTCTTCTTGACTGGGCCCTACACCTCTCTTTCTTTGGTTAATGTTAACTTGCATCCTCTCCCTCTAATAAACCATGAGTCTAGTTTTCAGTGAGTTCTGTGACTCCTTCTAGCAAATTATCCAACCTGAGGGTAGTTTGGGGAAGCTCCTGAACTTATGGTGGGTGTTAGAAGTGAGGGCAGTCTTGTGAGGATGGTTCCTTCAGACCTTGCAGTTCTGCAAGGTAATTACCCTGCGTTATCCCAAAACCCTCCGGAAAACCTATTTCATGCAACAATCTTGCTTTAGCTGTGCTTTGAGGGAATCAAGAAGGGATGAGACCCAGCATGGGAGACAGTAGTGGAAAAATAAGAACTCTGCCCCAGGAAGTAAGGGAGACCATGGCAGTAAGTGACAGCGGAGTCACAGGTTACGGCATAAGTTCCCACACCCAACCCCACAGAAAAATCTTCTTAGGTAAGGCTCCAATCTTCCTGTCATGCCTCATCACTTTTTATTTAATTAGAGAGCAATCCCCCAACCCTCCCATGCCACCCATAAAACCAGAGGTCCTGAAGGCTTCCAGGAGGCAGATTATTAAGTTGTAAAGAAACCAGGCACAATAATATCTAAAAATTTAAAACCCTTGTTTTTGATGGACCTTAAAATCCTAAATAAAATACATACAAATATTTTTTTTTATTTTTTT
>NW_019154099.1:1835146-1845362 GCF_002288905.1 Enhydra lutris kenyoni
CTGGTTTTGGGATCAAGGTGATGCTGGCCTCATAAAATGAGTTTGGACATACAAATATTTTTTAAAACATATGCAAGATATGCAGCATAATAGAGACTCAATAGATGTCTTTTGAACAAAGAAAATCAAGTGAATAGGTAAATGTATGAAAAATACAGTTTATTCTCAATGGCATGGACTAATTTGGTGAGGAAGAACATAAATAACTAAAATAGGTAATTCACAAAAGCCCAACTACATATTTAATGGGTAACCTCAAACTTAGACTTTTCAGAAGTTCTTACAAGAGAGGCAAACAGGCAGTAAAAATAATTGTGTTTTCAGCCTGCCTTTGCTTGCTGCACCGCAAAGGTTAAGTAACAGCAAAATTCTCCAAATGCCCTTTTCACCACCAAGGGCAAAAGAAAGAGTCTTACAGCCCATAAATAGGATTCTCGGGCCCTGCTCCCCTAAACACATAAGATGAATAGTTAAACAATAAAAAACAATGCTGACGTTTTTATTCCTCACTAAGCTATTGTTTAATGCAACATTTGTCACAACCATCTTCAATTGTTGACTAGGGCTACAGGTGGTTGGCCCTAGCTAGTGTATCAGGAATATAATTGGAGTTGTCATTGTCTTTTTTTTTTTTTTTTTAAGAGAGAGATCACAAGTAGACAGAGAGGCAGGCAGAGAGAGGGGGGAAGCAGGCTCCCCGCTAAGCAGAGAGCCTGATGCGGCCGGCCTCCATCCCAGGACCCCTGGGATCATGACCTGAGCCAAAGGCAGAGGCTTAACCCACTGAGCCACCCAGGCAGCCCAGAGTTGTCATTGTCTTTTAAACACGTATTAGGAATGAGAGATCATATGAATCGTAAGCAACCACGTCATACCAAGCTGCAAGCTGCAGGTAGCTCTTTGGGTTTATGCTCTTAATTTACTTGCCACTAATGGGCTCCTTGAACTTTGTGGGTCTTTCATTTCCCAATGGAAGCAAATCTTGTAAGCCTTGAGTTTAAATTGCTGCTACTACTGCCTCTCCAAGGCCAGATGGGGATGCAAAAAACTTGAGTACTCCTTTCTCCTGTACTGTTCAGTAACCAATCCAATAGAGAGAGATCCAGTGGCAGAAAAAGAAAGAGGAAATCAGGGTAGTATTCTGAGACAAAGTGGCTTAAGCCAGCGCTGAAAACTTTAGGACAAGCAATTTGGTTCCAAAAGCAGTAAAAAGCTTGGAAAGAGAAGCCACAGAAAATAAAGTTTGACTATCAGAGACTGCTCAATTGTTGTGTAAATCAGTACAGACTCTCTGGAGGGAAATTTATCCATTAAGAATCAAAATCCTTAAAACTATGCATACATTTTAATATATAATATAATAATAATTAAATGCATACATTTAATATAGTATAATAAATATAATAGTTTAATATATTTTAATATAATAAGTCCACTTCTAGAACTTTATCCTGAGAGACAGATGTATGCAAACATTTAGCTACTAAGTTATTTATCACGGAAGTGTTTATATTAGCAAAAAAAATAAACAACCAAAATGTCCAATATTGGGGATTAAATAAACTTTGTACACACAGCAATATAAGGCTTAACCATTAAATATGTTGTGATAAAAAGGAAAAGATATTTACAAAAGTTAAGTAAAAGAACACAAATAGCATATATAGTGTGCTCCCATTTTGTAATTAGAGAAAAAGCCCTACACAGACGTATATCAAAATTTAACAGTAGTTATCCAAGTGGGGAGAATTGTAGGTAATTTTTGTTGTGTGCTCTAAGCTTAATTGGGCTTTTAATTTTTCTATGAATCAATTTTGCAGGAAGAAAAAAAGTTATTTTTAATACGGGGAAAAAAAAAACAGTCTTTAGAACAAACCAGACGTGTTCGTTGAACTTTTTAAAGTTGCAAGGCCCAGAGTTGTCAGGTTATCCCAAATTATGATGGAATTAATTATAAGAATGCATTGGATAAAGAGGAATTTTATAACAAGGTATCACTGGGTATAAGAACAGGAATATTGTGAAGAACTGAGGAAGTTGCACATCCCAACTGGGAAAAGCAACTGGAAGGTCTCAGAGTTGATCTAGGTATGAGGTTATCTCTTTGCCCCTCCAGAGCAAGTAGTCAAAATTCATCTCTTCTCTGGTGACTCACATGTTCTGTCTCTGCTTCCACAACTCTTGACATAGCTCATCAGCCACCTCACCCTCCATTCTGCTTATCTTTCCTGCCTTGTTCTCAAAATTTCTGCCTACTAACAACCATGATTTACTCAGGAACCCTGAAGGACCAGACTGTCTCATGGCAGCCTCTTTATGTGTCAGCTAATTGACCCTTCCCACACATCTCAGTTCTGTTCAGTCCATGAGCTTGGCCACCTGGAACTCAGGTGCCCACTTCTACTCCAGTCATGAGGAAGGGAAAGGTCAGATTATGGCTTCCTGTAATCAATGGCTTCTTAACTGAGCAGTTTTCCTTATAAGAAAACTGGGTGTCAAGGCATCACATCTGACCAACCAGTATAGGCCAGAGCCAATATATCAAACTCTATATTGCCTGCAACATTGGTGTTCCATGAGCTATTAAGTTGGTTTGCAAAAGTAAAGTTTTCATGTTCAAACAGTCATAGGAGATCCTACAAGTTCAGTCCCCTCTTGGAGATTCATAACACAAATTAGTATATTAAAAGCCATTGAGAGTTTCTACAATAAAGACACCTGCTTGATTTTGTTCAAAGAAAGGTTTCCCAAAGTTATTTGAACATAGAATCCTTATTCTTTTTTCTCAAACACCTACTAATACCAATTAACCATGGGACCTAGTTTAAGAATTATTACTATAGAGCATGCAATCTTTCAGAAGGAAAGAACAATTAAAGTGATATTTGTTCCATTTTTCTATGCCTTTATTATCATCACAAATTATTTGGTTAATCAAGATCTTCCATCTTCATCACAAGAATTGCCATGAAAATATCTGACAAGCCTAGATTCACTCCTACTAAAAAGATCAGTAATTATTAAACATATTGGTAAAAATAAAAGCAGCTTTCAATTACTAAGGCCCTCTCAGGGATATAAAACTTCTTAATTAAGCAAATAAATAATGAGCCTTGGAAATGTACTTGTAAACAGAATGCAGTTTATGAGTTTGTTGAGTTTTCTGCCCCATGTGGATGGTCCATCACATTATTTAAGATCTGGAATGATCTGAGAGAATGACTGGAAGGTCTGCAGTCAGAGAGGAATGCAGAGAAATGGGGCCCAGGAAATGGACTTAAGAGCAGCATGTTATTTAGGTGAAATTCTGAGGTGGTTAGCAGCTGGCTGCTTTGTGTTTGGTGTGTTTTCTTATTTTTTTTCATGCCAGTTCACCATGACTTTGGCCTGGACTCCGTGTCAATCCAACTCAGACCCCTCTGACTCAACCCAGACTGCCAGCACTAGAATTCCTGGTCACCAGAATCACTGTGGTTAGAACACTTAGGTCTTGCTAAGAAGGACATGGAAATATAAGACAAGTAAAATGTTTGCTGCCTGTTTCACTATTTTTATTTTGGTTTTGGTTTTATCTTTTTAAAGCAAAGCCCTTCTACCCATATACAAGTAGATGAAGTTGAAAGAGCCTGTTCAGCAACCAAACCAGGTCAAAAATGACCACTCACGTCATTTTTTTATATGCAAGGATTTTAAGGTAGAAGACCTTGGGAAGAGAGGGTAGGAGGAAGGAAGGAAAGAAAAGAAATGGAAGAGAAATGGAGCCAAAGTATATATCAACCCAAAGAATTCCAATAGTGATGATAATTTTTTAAGGTATCTAATTATCTTTTATCTACAAAAACAAAAATATCACATGGCTCATCCTAATAATAATGACTGCTATTATTGTATGCTTATTATACACCAACACCAGACACAGTTTATCCCTTGTAGCATTTTATTCTTATTATACCTCTTTGAGACAGATACAGATACACAATTCCTTGTTTGTAATTCCTAAATCCCAAAGTTTGAAAACCCAAAGTTTTTAATAAGTCTAGAACAAACTCTTTTCTTAACCTGACTTTAGCCAATATGAGGCCACTTATAGTCTTTAACCTATTCAGTGCACATTTCACTACAGAACTATTAATATGTTTCATTAGAGAGTAATGCTCCAAACCCCTCTTAGGGTTCTATACAATAAATGATATGTGCACTTTATTACTTTTCTAAAATATTAAAAATCCCGAATTGTGAAACTCATCTGGTTCCAAGAGTTTCAGATAAAGGATTATTCTCCTTATTTTATAGATAAGGAAATGGGTTTATTTGTTTTCACTGATAGATTATCCTGGTATTTTAGTTTGGGTCTTTGAGACTTTACTTTTTTGGTTAATGGCTTAAAAATTTTTTTCTCCACACTATTTCAGTTCACATATACACTGAAGAGATTTTAGCAAATTCTCCTACAGAAAAGTTTTAAAAGACATTTTTTTCCCCAAAATGGAAAACGCTGACATCCTCAGAAAATTTCCTTGAACCCAAATGAACTCGTTTTTAATTCCCCACCCTTCATTTTCAGATTACTCAGTGTATTTAATGCTACCCTTCCTCAATTCCACCCAAAGCTCACATGGCGATGTTAAGGACATTGGTTAAGAACCCGTCAAGGAGTCTGCGTGGGCCTGAGGCACTGCTAAGCATTCTGACATCTGTGGTTAGAGTGTCTACGTGAAGATTACCCATGCTGGGCTCCAGTGTTTCAATCACAACCCCAGAATGAACGCCTGGTCACTCTGTGGTCTAAACTCTGAAAGAACAGAGCATTTCATACTACATTGCATTTCATAAACAATGATTTGATACATTGAAAAAACCATAAATATTATTTATCTTACCATAGGCCTCAGAATGTCCAAACACCACAGCTAATTAGGGTTCAATAATAGATTCAATAAGCTGAAGCCTGTTTTTCTGGTTTATCATAACAAGTAAAGCAATGGTCATTACTTTCTAATTTGTAAGTGTTCTCTTCAATGGCTCTGAGTGGGAAGTGTGTAACATTGCTTGTCCTATAGGAAGCCTTGCCACCTTCTAAAGTCAGCACTAAGCTACATCTGTTGCCATTTATGGTACTTTTTCCATTTGTTGAAGCACATTATTTCTTAAAACCAAAAGATCATGTTCGAATACAGATGGAGATTTTACTAAAATATAGGAATTCACTTTTTTTCTAATCAGCGAAAACAATTTGGTAAAAGGGAGCTGATGAGAATTTCTTGTTTGATTAGTCTTTCCCCAGCAGCTGGCACTTAAGAAGATCTTAGCTCATGTGCTACAGATGAAAATAAAGTTGATGCTCTGAAGCACTGGTAATATACACTAGTACATTTCACCATTTCAGTTTAGCCCAGTTGAAACCTTTCAATCAAGGCCTCCAAAAGCCAAGGCTTCTCAACCTCAGCACTACTGACTTTTGGGGGTAGATAATTCTATGGACTCTACCCACTAGATGCCAGTAGCATCCTCATCATCAGTCATGACAACCAAAAATGTCTCCAGAGAAGAGAGACTTCTGGAGAAGATGGCAGATTAGGAGGGCCCTAGGCTTACCCTGTACCACAAATACAACTAGATAGCACTCAGACCAGTGTAAATAACTCAGTGAATGATCCAAAGACTGAGACAAAAAATTTCACAACAAAATGAAGAGAAGAGGCCACATCCAGAAGGGTAGAAAAGGTTGAGATGTGGTAGGGAGCTAAACCTCACAGGTCTGGCCTCTGGGGGTAGGGAATTGAGGGTGGAGAGAAGATTGAAACAATCATACCATAGAGCCTACATATGGAAGACAAATGCCCATAGCATTTGGCTTTGAAAAACAAATTTCATGAACTTGTACAATCAGAGGGACTTAAAGCCTGGAACGTTAAAAATCAATGGGCTTGGCTCTGGGAGAACCCAGGGGGCAAAAGGAAGCTGAGGCCCCTGCCTTTAAAAAGACAGGACAACAAACAGACACAAAGATACAGCATAGAAACAGCAGTTAGAAAAATGCCTGGGACATACAGGAGGGAGAATTATTTACTAATCCCGGAGTTCACTGAGGGACATCTTCATAAAAAAAGGAGCTGGAAGTCACCATTTCCCTCCCCTCTCCCCCAGAATAAACACATGGCCATGTGTGGGAACCAGCACAGCACTGGCATTCACTGCCTAACTTGCTTACACCATATCCTACCACCTCCAGCCAGGCCTGCTTCAGTTGGCACTGTGGGTCCCCTACCCTAAAGGACCTGCAAATGCTTTGCTGGCACTATATCTTCTGACTTCCCACTTTGAGGGCAGCAGTGGTGGCTGATTGCCTCCCAAGGTGGATGTGTGCCCTTTGTTGGAATAATGCCCCCAACCCAATGCACACATGCTTTGTGGGGTGTCCCCAGCCACCCTGGTCTCAGCACCAGCCTTTTCCCCTGCGAAAAAGTACCAATGCCACCTTGTTAAAAGTGCATGCCTTGGGGGCGCCTGGGTGGCTCAGTGGGTTAAGCCGCTGCCTTCGGCTCAGGTCATGATCTCAGGGTCCTGGGATCGAGTCCCGCATCGGGCTCTCTGCTCAGCAGGGAGCCTGCTTCTCTCTCTCTCTCTCTCTCTCTCTGCCTCTCTGCCTACTTGTGATCTCTGTCAAATAAATAAATAAAATATTAAAAAAAAAAAAACAATCTTCTTAAAAAAAAAAAAAAAAAGTGCATGCCTTGAACACTACTTTCAAGAGTAAGAGACCAGTTGACTTTACTAACACACAAAAATAGACACAAAGAGGCAAAATGAGGAGACATAGGAACATGTCCCAAATGAAAGAACAGGACAAAATCATGGCAAGAGACCTGAGCAAAATGGAAATAAGTAATATGTCTTATAGAGAATTTAAAGTAATGCTCATAAAGATACTCACTGAACTTGAGAGAAGAGTAGAAGAAATCAGTGACATACTTTACACACCCACACAAAAAAAAATCAGAGATGAAGAAAACAATTGAAATTAAAAATACACTAGATGGAATAAATAGCAGGCTACATGAAGCAGAAAAAAGAATCAGTGATCTGGAGGACAAAGTAATGGAAAGTAATCAAGCTGAGCAGATGAGAGAAAAAAAATGCAAAATGCAAAATAAGAACAGACTTAGGGAACTCAGTGACTCCCTCCAGCAAAATAACAGTCACATTATAAGGATCTCAGAAGAAGAAGGGGGGGACAACAAATTTATATTTAAAGAAATAATAGCTGAAAACATCCTGAATTTGAGGAAAGAAACAGAAGTCCAGATGTAGGAGGCACAGAGATTCCCCCAACAAAATCAACAAAAGCAGATCCACACCAAGACATATTGTAATTAAGATGTCAAAAAGCAGTAATAAAAAAAGAATTTTATAAGCAGCAAGAGAAAGGAAAACAGTTACATACAAAGGAAACCCTATAAGGCTATCAGCAGATTTTTCAGCAGAAACTTTGCAGGCCAGAAGAAAATGTCATATGTTCAAAGGGCTGAAAAGAAAAAAATCTGCAGCCAAGAACACTTTATGCAGCAAAGCTCTCATTCAGAACAGAAAAGACAAAGAATTTCTCAGACAAATAAAAGTAAACAGGAGTTCATGACCTTTAAACCAACTCTATAAGAAATGATATAGGGAACTTTGAGTGGAAAGCAAAGACAATATAGGAATAAGAAAAGTAAGAAGCACAAAAGCAGTAAAAATAAGTATACCTATAAAAATGAGTCAGGGGGCTCACAAAATAATAGGAAGTAAAGTATGACACCATATACCTAAAACATGGGGAAGAGAGGAGTAAAAAATGAGTTCAAAAGTAAGGAACCATCAACTTAAGATAGAGTGCTACATGCAGAAGAGGTTATATACAAACCTAACCGTAACTGCAAGTCAAAAACTAGTAAAAGATCTGCAAAAGGAAAGAGAAAGAAATCCAAGTATAATTGCTAACAGAAAGCCAACTATGGTGAGAGAGGAGAGCAAGGCAAGAAAGGAACAGAGAAAATCCACAAATAGAAAACCCAAAACATAAAAAAATAGCAATAAATATATAACTATCAATAATTACTTTGAAGGACACCTGGGTGGTTCAGTCAGTTAAGCATCTGCCTTCAGGTAGACCTACAGTAGCTCAGGTCATGATCTCAGAGTGCTAGGATTGAGCCTCACATTGGGCTCCCAGCTCAGCAGGAAGTCTGCTTCTCCTTCTCCCTCTGCCCCTCCCCACTGCTTGTGCTCTCTCTCTTGCTCAAATAAGAAAATAAAAATCTTTAAAATAAAAAAATTAAAAATAAAAATAAAAAAATTATTACTTTGAATGTAAAGTGACTAAACACTCCAAACAAAAGTCATAGAATGGGGTGCCTGCCTAGCTCAGAGTGTGAAACTCTTGATCTCAGGTCATGAGTTTGAGCCCCACATTGGGTGTAGAGCTTACATAAAAAAATAAAAATAAAATGTACATTATAAAAGTTAAAAAAAAAAAGACATAGGGTGATGGAATGGATAAAAAACAAGACCCATCTGTATGTTACTTACAAGAGAGTCACTTCAGACCTAAATAAACATGTAAATTGAAAGTGAGGGGATGGAGAAGCATTTATCATGCAAATAGATATCAAAAGAAATCCAGGGAAACAATTCTTATATTAGACAACATTGACTCTAAAACAAAGACTAATAAGAGACAAAGAACACTATATAATAATGAGGGGGACAATTCAACAAGACCTAACAATTGTAAATATTTATACACCCAACGTGGGAACACACAAATACATAAAAACTTACATAACAAATATAAAAGAACTTCCAGGGGGCATGTATCAATAATAATACAGCAATGTAAGGGACTTTAACACCCCCACTTACATCAATGAACAGATCATCTAAACAGAAAATCAACCAGCAAAAAGTGGCTTTAAAAGACACACTGAACCAGATTGATTTAGAAATATTCAGAATATTCCATCTTACAACAGCAGAATACACAATCTTTTCAAGTGCACACAGAACAGTCTCCAAAAGAGATCACATGTTTGGCCACAAAACAAGACTCAATAATTTCAAAAAGACTGAAGTTATCCCATGCATCTTTTCTGACCACAACACTATGAAACTAGAAATCAACCACAAAAAAAAAAAAAAAAAAAAAAAATCTGGAAAAAGTACAAATACACAAAGGTTAAATAGCATGTTAATTAACACTGAATAGGTCAACCAAGAAATCAAAAAGGAAATTAAAAAATACATGAAGACAAATGAAAATGACTACCTCAAAAAGCAATAAAAATCTCAAATAAACAACTTAATCTTACATCTAAGGTAGCTTTAGGTGTAAACCAAAATTCAAAACCAACAGAAGGAAGGAAATAATAAATATTAGAGTCAAAATAAAAGATATAGAAACTAAAAAGACCCCCCCCCCAAAAAAAAACCTAAAAAGACCAATACAACAGATCAATGAAACCAAGAGTTGGTTTATTGAAAAGATCAACAAAATTGATAAACCTGTAGCCAGGTTCAGAGAGAGAGAGAGAGAAAGAGAGAGAGAAGCCTCAAATAAGCAAAATCAGAAATGAAAGAGAAGAAATAACAACCAACTCCAGCAAAAAAAAAAAAAAGGATTGTAAGAGAATTTTATGAAAAGTTACATGCCAATGACCTGGACAACCTAAAAGAAACACAGATTCCTAGAAACATATAACCTACCAAAACTGAAACAGGAAGAAATAGAAAATTTGAACAGACCAATTACTAACATCAATGAAATTGAGACAGTAATCAAAAAACTCCCAACAAACAGAAGTCCAGGACTGGAAAGCTTCACAGTGTGAATTCTACAAAACATTTGAAGAAGAGTTAAAACCTATTCTTCTCAAACTAATGGAAGGGGGAAAAAAAAGAAGAGGAGGAAGGAAAACCCAGTTTTATTTGAGGCCAGCACTACCCTGATTTCAAAACCAAATAAAGACACAACAAAAAAAGGAAACTATAGGCCAATATCCCTGATGAACATGGATGCAAAACCTTCAACAAAATATTAGCAACCCAAATCCAACAATACATTTTAAAAAATAATTCACTATGATCAAGTGTAATTTAATCCCAGGATACAAGCATGGTTTTGGGAAAACTGGATAGCTACATGGATAAATGAAACTGGACCACTGTCTGTCTTTCTTTC
>NW_019154099.1:1845372-1846671 GCF_002288905.1 Enhydra lutris kenyoni
TCTTTCTTTCTTTCTTTCTTTCTTTCTTTCTTTCTTTCTTTCTTTCTTTCTAAGATTTCCTTATTTATTTTAGAGGCAGAGAAAGCATGAGCAAGAGGGGCAGAGGGAGAGGGAGAGAGAATCTCAGGTAGACTCCATGCTGAGCGTGAAGCCTGATTCAGGGCTCAATCCCATGACCCTGAGATCATGACCTGAACCAAAACCAAAAGTCAGACACTTAACAAACTGTGCCACCCAGGCACCCCTGGACCACTTTCTTATACCATACACAAAAATGAACTCAGAATGGATTAATAAGGACCTAAATGTGAAACTTGAAACTATAAAAACCCTAGAAGAGAGCACAAGCAATAATTTCTCCGAGGTCAGCTGTAGCATCTTTCTAGATATGTCTCCTGAGCCAAGGGAAACAAAAGCAAAAATAAACTATTGGGACTACATCAAAGTAAAAAGCTTCTGCACAGCAAAAGAAACAACCAATAAAACTAAAAAACAATCTTGAGTGGGAAAATATATTTGTAAATGACATATCTGATAAAGGGTTAGTATATAAAATATATAAAGAACTTATACAGCTCAACACTGAAAAAACAACCCCCCCCCAAAAAAAAAACTTCCTCAAAAAGTTAAAAATGGAACTACCCTATGATCCTATAATAACACTACTGGGTACTTACCCAAAGAAACACAAAAACACTAATTCAAAGGGTACATGCACCCTTGTGTTTATTGCAGCATTATTTACAATAGCCAAACTGCAAAAGTAACATAAGGGTCCACTGATTGATGAACTAATAAAGATATGGTTTATATATACACTGGAATATTATTAAGCCATAAAAGAACTGAAATCTTACTCTTTGCAACAACATGCTTGGAACAAGGTTATGATGATAGCATACAATTATCTTAAAATTAAAAGTTTAATTTTGCAATGCCTGGGTGGCTCATTCAGTTAAGCATCTGACTATTTCCACTCAGATCATGATCTCAGGGTCATGGAATCAAGCCCCATGTCGGACTCTGGGAGTCAGCTTGCCCTTCTTCCTCCACCCCTCCCCACACTCACACACACAGCTTACATGTTCTCTGTGTCAAATAAATAAAATCTTTTTTTTTTTACTTTTTTTTAAATTTTTTTTTATTTTCAGCATAACAGTATTCATTGTTTTTGTACCACACCCAGTGCTCCATGCAGTCCGTGCCCTCTCTAATACCCACCACCTGGTTCCCCCAACCTCCCACCCCCCACACCTCTTCAAACCCTTCAGATTGTTTTTCAGAGTCCATAGTCTCTCT
>NW_019154099.1:1851671-1868646 GCF_002288905.1 Enhydra lutris kenyoni
ATATATATATATATATATAAAATATTTATCTGTTGTTCATCCATCTTCTGTACCAGAATGTGAGCCCCATGTACATACTTGAATATGATGTTAGCTGAAAAGAATATTAGAACAACATTCTTTTCAAATGCACATGGAACATTGTCCAGAATAGATCACAAATTAGGTCACAAAAAAAGCTCAATAAATTTAAGACTATCAAAATCATACAATGCATCTTTTCCAATCACAATGGTATGAAACTAGAAATAAAATCCAAGAAAAAATTATAAAAAACATAAACATGTGGAGGCTAAACAACCAATTGGTCAATGAAGCAAAGAAGAAATAAAAAATATATGGAGAAAAATAAAAAGGAAACACAATGGTCCCAAATCTTTGGGATGCAGCAAAAGCAGTTCTGAGAGGGAAATACATAGCAATTCAGTTCTACCTAAAGAAACAAGAAAAAGCTCCAATAAACAATGTAATTCTGTACCTAAAGAAACTAGAAACAGAATAACAAACAAAGCCCAAAATGAGTATAAGAAAGGAAATAATAAAGATCGGTGCAGAAATAAATGACATAGAAACTTAAAAAAATAGAAAATATCAATGAAATGATGAACTAGTTCTTTATAATAATAAACAAAATTGATTAACCCTTAGCCAGATTCATCAAGAAAAAAAGAGAAAGGACACAAATAAAATCAGAAACAAGGGAAGAGAATTAACAAGTGACACCACAGAAATATAAGAATTATAAGACACTATGAGGAAAACTTACATGTCAACAAATTGGACAACATTGAAGAAATGGATAAATTACTAGAAACATACAATCTTTCAAAAGTGAGCCAGAAAGAAACAAAAAATCTACACAAACCAATTACAAGTAACAAAACCAATTAATAATCAAAAAACTCCCAACAAACAGAAGTCCAGGACCAGATGGATTCACAGGTGAATTCTACCAAACATTTAAAGAGGAGCTAATACTTACTCTTCTCAAACTATTCCAAAAAATAAAGGAAGGAAAGTTCCCAAATACATTCTAAGAAGTTAGCATTATCCTGAGACTAAAACCAGATAAAGACACCACAAAGAAAGAAAACTGCAGACCAGCATACCTGATGAACACAGATGTAA
Source organism: Enhydra lutris kenyoni (assembly GCF_002288905.1). Lineage (NCBI taxonomy): Eukaryota > Metazoa > Chordata > Mammalia > Carnivora > Mustelidae > Enhydra > Enhydra lutris. Next base: position 1,852,800 of record NW_019154099.1, read on the forward strand.
AAATCCTCAAAAAAATATTAGCAAACTGCATACAATACATTAAAAAGATCATTCACCATGACCAAGCAGGGTTTATTTTGATGATGCAAGGATGGTTCAGTATTTGCAAATCAATCAATGTGAAACACTACATCAACAAAATCAAGAAATAACTTATGTAATCATCTCAGTAGATGCAGAAAAAGCATTTGACAAAATTGACACATATGATAAAAATTCTCAACAAGTGAAGTTAGAGATAACATACTTCGACATAATAAAGACCATTTTTGACAAACCCACAGCTAACATCATATTCAATGGGGAAAAACTGAAAGTTTTTCCTCTAAGATCAGGAACAAGACTGATCTTCAGTAGCAAGATGTTCATTCTTGCTACTTTTATTCAACATTGTCCTGGAAGTCCTAGCCATAGCAATCAGACAAGAAAAAGAAACAAGAGGCATCCATATTGGTAAAGAAGTTAAACTGTCACTATTTGCAAATAGCAAGATACTATACATAGAAAAGCCTAAAATCTCAACCAAGAAACTACTAGAAGTAATAAGTGAATTCAGTAAAGTTTCAGGATCCAAAATTAATACCCACAAATTGGAAGTATTTCTATATGTCAATATTGAAGTAGCAGAAAAAAATTTAAGAAAAAACACCATTTACAAATGTACCAAAAAGAATAAAATATCTAGGAACAAACTTAACCAAGGAGGTGAAAGACCTGTATTCCAAAAACATAAAATGTTGATAAAGGAAATTGAAAATGACATAAAAAAAGGGAAAGATATTCCATGTTCATGGATTAGAAAAATTACTATTGCTAAAATTCCCATACTACACAAAGCAGTCTACAGATTCAGTGAAATCCCTATCAAAATACCAACTGCATTTTTCACAAAACTAGAACAAATAATACTAAGCAAATAATACTAAACAAATGATACTAATACTAAACAAATACTACTAAAATCTGTATGGAAGCACAAAAGACCCCAAATAGCCAAAGCAATCTTGAGAAAGAACAAAGCTTGAGAAAGAACAAACCAAATCACAGTCCTAGATTTTAAGATATACTACAAAGCTTTGGTAATCAAAACAGCATGGTACTGGCACAAAAACAGACACATAGATCAACAGAACAGAATAGTGAGCCCAAAAATAAGCCCACTATTAAACAGTCAATTAATCTTTGACAAAGGAGGGGAGAGTATAACAATGGGGAATAAGTGGTGCTGGGAAAACTGGACAGCTTCATGTAAAAAAATAAAAGTGGATCACCTTTTAATACCATATATGAAAATAAACTCAAAATGGATCAAAGACCTAAATGTGAGAACTGAAACCATAAAATTCCTAAAAAAGAACATAGGCAATAATTTCTCTAACATCAGTCATAGCAACATTTTTCTAGATGTGTCTCCTCAGGCAAGGGAAACAAAGCAAAAATGAACTATATAAAACTAAATAAATAAAATTAATTAATTAATTAATTAATTAAAATAAAAGCTTTCACACAGCAAAGAAAGCCATCAACAAAACAAAAAGACAACTTATTAAATGGGAGAATATATTTATAAGTTATATGAACAATAAGGGGTTAATATTCAAGCTACATAAAGAACTTACACAACTCACACCAAAAAGCAAACCATCTGTTCAAAAAGTGGGCAGAAGACCTGAATAGACATTTTTCCAAAGGAAACACATGGCCAACGAACACATGAAAACATGCTCAACGTCACTAACTATTAGGGAAATGCAAATCAAAACCACAATGAGATATCACCTTATACATGTTAAAATAGCTTAAGTTGGAGGCACCTGGGTGGCTCAGTGGGTTAAAGCCTCTGCCTTCGGTTCAGGTCATGATCCCAGGGTCCTGGGATTGAGCCCCGCATCGGGCTCTCTGCTCAGCAGGGAGCCTGCTTCCCTTCCTCTCTCTGCCTGCCTCTCTGCCTACTTGTGATCTCTGTCAAATAAATGAATAAAATCTTTAAAAAAAAAAAAAAAAGAACATCTTTAAAAAATAAATAAATGAAATAAAATAGCTAAAGTCAAAAAGATGAGAAATAATAAGTATTGGAGAGGATATGGAGACAAAGGAAAACTCATGCACTGTTGATGGGAAGGTAAATTAGTACTATCACTGTGGAACACAGTATAAATGTTCCTCAAGAAATCAAAAATAGGAAAATCACGTGATCCAATAATTCCACTATTAGGTATTTACCCAAAGAAAATGAAAATACCAATTCAAAAAGATATATACATCTCCATGTTTATTGCAGCATTATTTATAATAACAAAGATATGGACACACTCTAAGTGTCCATCAATAGATAAATGAACAAGGAGATGTGATACAGAGATAAATAGATGATAGATTAGATAGATAGATATAGATACATACATGCATAGACATACACACACACACATACACACTAGAATATTACACAGCCATAAAAAAGAATGACATTATGTCATTTGAGACAACATGGCTGGACCTAGAAGGTATTATGCTAAATGAAATAAGTCAGACTGAGAAAGACAAATACCATACAATTTCACTCATAAGTAGAATCTTAAAATAAATAAGTAGATAAATAAATAAACAAAAAAGCAGTATGAGGCCTATAAATACAAAGAACAAACTGATGGTTGCCAGAGGGGAGGAAATGGGGAAATGGGCAAAATCGTTAAGGGGAGTGGGAGATACAGGCTTCCAGTTATGGAATTAATGAGTCACAAGAATAATAGGCACAGCACAAAGAATATAGTCAATAGTATTGTAAAAGGGATTTACCATGTATCAGGACAGATGGTAGCTATACTTGGGGTGAACACAGCATAATGTAGAAACTTGCTGAATCACTATGTTTTACACCTGAAACTAATGTAACATGTATGTCAACTACTCTCTCTCTCTCTCTCTATATATATATATATATAGCCAAAGATAGATAGATAGATAGATAGATCGATCGATCGATCGTTGGAGCCCATGGTCAAGAAGGCTATTAAATAGGAAAGTGTTTCTTAAAAAGTTTTGAACTAGTTTTCCAAGTAGAAAAAGAAGTAAAGGCATTTTATGTGTGGGGGGAGAGTAAATTAAAGTCACAATAACAGGACATATAAGAATGTATTGTGTAAACAAGTAATTTTGTGTAGCTAGAAGTAAAATTAAAAAGAGAGTGTGGCAGGAATGGATCATGGAAGCTTATTTTAACATCATGTTAAGATTTGACCTATAGGCAGTCAGAGCCACCAAAACATTGTATACAGCAAGTGACATGGTGAGATATTCATTTCATAGAGCTGATATGGCCCCCACATGGTGAATAGCCAGTGGGGGGACATCAGAGCTTTGTGGAGCAGCCCACCATAGGCATGGAACCAAGAGTTCTGCTTTCATGCTATGAGGGCTGGAATGGGCTGCTAGACTGGCTCCAAATCCACCTTTGCAAAACCAGAGAGGTGAAATCTCTGTTCTAGCACTTTAAAAGAAAGTTTTCTCAGGGTTCTTGTTATCCCAGTTTTAGAACAGCCACTCAGGTTAGGATAGTTATATAGAATGTGGAATAAATAATCACTAGACCCTTGGCTTTAACATTCTACATTTCAAATTCCTTTTTATCTATGTAATTAAGCTATCCTATACTTCTGTTGGCTCACTAGTAATAAAGAGGGTGTCTATTAAGCTACGGCTAGTTCATATCATTTGAATCTGTATTGGGGGAGGAGAAAGAGCTGGTCATTTCAGCCATTTTACAGGTAGCCTTCTCTTGGGTGCAAGACTTCACAAGGGGAAAACATTCAGTTCAAACATCTTTGAGGACTTTCATCAGGACACTTTGAAACCAGCTTAAAATTTACTTCCTCTAGGAACTTTGTCTCTACTGGCCTTCCCTCCATTCCACATTTCATCCTTACTACACACTGTGTATGCAACATATCTGACCCAGATTCCATGTATCCTAAAAACAAGAGACATTCTTGACTATATTAGTTTCCAGGACTGTCAGAACAAAGTACTACAGACTTTGGTGGTATAAAGAAAAAGAAATTTATAGTCTCCCAGTTCAGGATGCTAGAAGTCCAAAATCAAGGTATTAGCAAGACCACATTCTCATTAAAATCTGTAGGGGAGAATCCTTGTGTCTCTCCTAGCTTCTAGTGGTTTTCTGGCTATCTTCAGCTTTTCTTGGCTTGCAACTGCCTGACTCCCACCTCTGCCTTCATTCATACATAGCATTCTCTTTGTATCTTTATCTTCACGTGGCCCTCTTCGTATAAAGGCAACAGTCATGGGCACCTGGGTGGCCCAGTCAGTTAAGCGTCTGCCTTCAGCTCAGGTCATGATCCCAGAGTCCTGGGATTGAGCCCCTCATTGGGCTCCCTGCTCAGTGGGGAGTCTGCTTCTCCCTCTGCCTCTGCTACTTCCCCCTGCCCATGCCCCATCCCTCTCAAATAAATAAAATCTTAAAAAAAAAAAAGACATCATTCATATTGGATTAGGAGCCCACTCTAATGCAGTATGATTTCATCTTAATTAATTACAATGACTCTATTTCTAAATAAGATAATGCTGAGTGAAATAAGTCCAGCAGAGAGAGTCAATTATCATATGGTTTCACTTACTTGTGGAGTATAAGGAATAACACGGAGGACACTGGGAGATGGAGAGGAGAAGTTAGTTGGGGGAAATCAGAGGGGGAGACGAACCATGAGAGACTGTGGACTCTGAGAAACAAACTGAAGGTTTTGGAGGGGAGGTGGATGGGGAGTAGGGTGAGCATGGTGGTAAGTATTAAGGAGGACACATATTGCATGGAACACTGGCTGAGGTGCATAAACAATGAATTAGAGCACTGAAAAAATTAAAAAATTAAATTAAATTAAGTTTTAAAAAAAGATCACATTGTAAAGTACTGGGGGTTAGAATTTCAAAATATCTTTTTTGAGGGGATACAATTCAACTCCTAATACTCTGTTCTCTTGGTCACTCACCTGCAGTATTTAGTCCAATGCTGAGAATGTGACCATGAATGCTATTTACTCGTGTGATTTAAGTTACTAACTCGTTCATCTGCCTGTCTGCAAAAGAGCACAATAACACCATTACTCCTTTGTGCCAACACACCAAACAGCTTCACTTTTAACAAGACTGGAGAAAACAGTGAGTGGGATTTGGTCAAAATCGTGGTCATCCTAGCTGAAAGCTGGAATGAGAATTTGTCAGTGTCACTTATGATATACGGAAATGTTGAACTTTAATAGAGTATAGACTTACAAGGCATACTCAGGTGTTTCTGTGCTCTCCTATGAGTTTAGGTCTTTTAAAAGACAGAGTATTACTTTCAATCACAATGTCACTATAATTAGTGATGGCAACATTTTCTTCAATTTACCCTCAAGGGCCATAGAATCTCAGGCTGCCATCCATGCAATTAGACTAACAGCAGGCAAAGAGCCAAATTAGGGGATGGGAGAAGAGTTATGCTACCAAATCAAATATGGGTTTGTTTTTAATTAACTAGTCAAACTTGTGGTAGGGAAATCTGTTCTGATTGCACCCTGTCATTTATACATGTAAAATATGTTAAAAGAAAAATATATATTCTATCCCTTTTTAGCAATCGACAGTTTTCAGAGTCCTTTCTCATTGGGCTCTTTCTAGTGGGACCCACAGGACTTAAGTTAATGATTGAGGGAGGTACATGTATGCCAACAAGTGTCCCTGAGAGCAACCGGGAAGATGGTTTGTGTGCCCCTCATTTACTTTATTCTGTCCAAGCAAACAGTTGGCAAGAGGAGGCATTTCCTCCTTTGCCTGGGCAATGTTTTAATCACTGTTTAAATATTTGCCATCCTGTCTTTATCTTTTGATTAAAATTGTAGAGTTAACGTGAAACAGATTTGTACCTTTTGCTGAGTGAAATGTAGGTTTCATCCTATGAACTAGAGCTATGTTCTCCACAAAGAGCTTCCCCACTACCCACCCCCACTACTTGTCTTTCATTTTATGCACTGTATTAATCTTTTGTATCTTCTCAGTGCCTGCAGGTTACCAACAAATTGCCCTCAGGCAGTTCTAACACATTAAGTTTCAGCAAACCGGGCACTATATGTGACTCACTGCAAAAATTTAAGGACTTTTAAATCAATCTCTTTGAATACCAGCCCAGAAAAATATCAGTCCTGGGCAAGAACCTCACCAACTGATGGATATTCTGGGGTCAAAGTAAAATGAGTTTCTGGCCTCAGGCTAGTTTCTAATGGACAATGGTTCTATGCCAAGGACTCCTTCTATTCCTGCTAATGAAGCCCTGTAAAGTTTCAGCTGCATTCAGGCTAACTTGGCTTCTTGTAACCTGATTTCTCCAAGCCTCACCAGCTGGGGTGTGTTTAAAGAGTTACATTAACAGTAATAACTCAAATTTCACTGGTTCTCGCTCCTACCTATTCCTTCTGCTCCTAGCCTTTGCTTTTTTTTTTTTCAGTACTTTTAGTAAAAGTACCCTTTCTGTTTTAACATACAGTCAACTCTCTCTGTATACAGCTCTTCATAAATCCAGTAGGAGCAGGACAGAAAAGAAACATGAATGACTGACATCATTCTCACTCCTCCTCATTGATAACAAATATTTAGTTGAGTCAAGCTCATCCTGTCTGGCTTTTCCTGCCCCCCAAGATGAGCACCCTCTCAAGCATCTCCTTAGTCCTCATCAGAAAAGAAGTTTCCAGTAGTCTTTTCCACCAGAACTGCCAGACATGCCAAACGACCAGTTCTGAATACCACTTGGACTCTACCTGAGGACTCGAACAGTCCTGAAATAACTGCTCACTCCTCTGAAAAATACTTGGTTGAAATTATAAGGTTTGGAGCTCTTATTCCAACAACTGCAGACAATAATTACTGTGAAGCTTTTTATAAAAGAATACTAAAAAACTGGATGAAATATTTTTTAAAATGTTTGATGGAAGAAGAAAGTTAACATGATAGTGAATAATTGTCAGAACAGAACCTACAAGAAGACATAGGACAGAAAAAGAATGAGGAGAGCCCTATAATAGCCCCAGCTCACTTCCATGAAATAGTTTCCAGACCATGGGAGGGAATACTCAGATGGAGTCCACAGACTCCCTATGATGGATGAATAGATGCACTTAAGAGTTTGGAAAGACCAACGTGGCTAAAGTTATCAGGATACAGGGGAAAGAAAGAGCTGCAGGGAAAGAGAACTGGACATCTATAGAGGGTCTCCCTCATATTCAAAGTACTGATTAGTGCATAAATGGGATGAAACTAGCAAAAGCCAGGGAAAAACTCTATCAAAGAATTATAAAGAACAGTACCTGGGTCCATTATCTTGCTCCTCCAGGATAGGTCCCTTTGAGTGAGGATGAAAGGAGTGCAGAGAAATTATATTCATTCATCTTTACCATTCCATAATATTCATCAGTCAACCCTGTCCTGAGGACACCATGGCAGATGAGACAGCCCTAGTCTCCACGCTATAGAGCTTACATTCTGTGGTGACTTAGATGAATCACCATCACCAGGAAAAGGAAGGGCCTATCTACAGGTTCATGCCAAGTTCTGGCATCCCATGAACTATCATTGAGGGAGAAAACACAGGTCTGAGAACATGGTAATGTCCTAACAGACCAGAAGAAGGCAGAGGGAGATTATTCAAAAATGGAATATGGGGCATTCAGTGTTGAGGATCTTCAGTACTAATAGGAAAAGATCATCAAGACCTTGTGGTAAGCAGAAAAAAAAGTATGATATCAACGTGTGTGGATATATATGCATATGAAGTTAAAGAGAGGTAACTAGAAGGAGTTCCAACAAAATATCAACAGCAATTACCTTTGAGAGAAGAAAATGATACCATTACCAGCCGTAAAGTGAGCTCCTCTTCTCCTCCATACTCTTTGTATTACTTGATTCTTTATGAAAACGTATTTGTGTGACCACTTTATAGATGAAAAATCCCAAGTAAATAAACAGGTTTAAAGATTAAAAAAAAAAAAAAAAAAAAAAGACTAGCCCCTGGAGCTCACATGAAGACAGGAAAATTGATTGTCCCCACCAGCCAGGTTGGAAAACTTCATCATTTACAGAAATTAAATAAGGTATTCAGAAAGTTCTTACCTCAGTAGTAGGAAATAATTAGTCCTCGATTAAACAGTGTTCTAGTCCCACCTTACAAATATTAAAAGTAAGATTTCAAAGGCTCAAACAGTTTCTAAGAAACTTAAACTGTATTCCATCACAGAACAAAACTCAAGAAACTTATAAGAATTAAAACATAGTCAGAACCCAGCAATGAAAAATACATAATGTCTTATATTATACCAAAAAATATTGGGCATGCTCTTTCATCTGGGCTGCCAATATACCATCCAGACTGAAGAAGACCTGAAAACTTCAGAGCCACAGGACCCATGGCCAAGGACACATCAGCAAGCACTGGAAGCCCCCAGAAGGCCTGGGGGATGCTAGCGGCATGCATCACCCCAGAATAAACTTCCACAAATTATCACCCAGGTTATTTTGGAAAAGTGGGTATGAGGCATGACCACTTCAAGAGGAACCAGACCTTCTGCCCAATTGTCAACCTGAGTAAACTGTGGACCTTGGTCAATGAGCAGACATGGATAAATGCTTCCCAAAACAAGACTGGAGCTCTTCCTATCATTGATGTAGTACAACTGGACTACAACAAAGTTTTGGGGAAGGGACAGCTCCCATAACAACTTCCCATCATGAAGACCAAATTCTTCAACAGAAGAGCTAAAGATAAGATTAAGGGATGGGGGGGGCGCCTGGGTGGCTCAGTGGGTTAAGCCACTGCCTTCGGCTCAGGTCATGATCTCAGAGTCCTGGGATCGAGCCCCGCATCGGGCTCTCTGCTCTCTAGGGGAGCCTGCTTCCTCCTCTCTCTCTGCCTGCCTCTCTGCCTGCTTGTGATCTGTCAAATAAATAAATAAAATCTTTAAAAAAAAAAAAAAAAAAAAAAAAAAAGATTAAGGGATGGGGGAGCACTCTGTCCTGGTAGCCTGAAGCCACACAGAGGGAGGTTCATTAAATGTTAACAAGTAACTTTGAAAGAAAGAAAGAAAGAAAGAAAGAAAAGGCATGCAAAGAAACAGGAAAGTATTGAGGAAAAAAAATCAACCAACCCCAAAGTGAGACAGATAGTAAAATTAACAGACAACAGCATTTAAAAAAATAAGAACATTCCATAAATTCAAAAAGTCAAATAGAAACAGAAAAGATATCTTAAAAAGTTCAACTTCTAGAGATGAAAACTACACTGGAAGAAATTCAGCAGATAGAACACTGAGAAGAAAATATCACTTAAATAAAACACTTAGAAAAAACTTTAAACTATAGTACAACTTCAAACTGTCTAATATACAGGTAACTGGAGTCCCCAGTGAAAGATATAGAAAGGAAACAGGAAAAATAATGCCAAAATAATGCCAAAGAAATAATGGTTCAAAGGTTTTCCAGATTTGTTGAAATCAAATCCACATATCCAAGAAGCTCCATAAACCTTGAGGACAAGAAATATAAGGAAAACTACAGCAACACCCATTAAAATCAAATTGCTCAAAATCCCTGGTAGATAAAAACAAACAAATGAACAAACAAACAAAAAACTTGAAAGTAGCCATAGTAAAAGCTATAGGAACAAAAATAAGACTGACAGAAAATTTCTTGTTAGAAATAACACAAAGGGAAGGAGCAAGATGGCAGAGGAGTAAGAGACCGAGATATCATCATGTCCCAAGAATTCAGCTAGATCATTATCAAACCATTCTAAACACCTACAAACTCAACAGGAGATTGAAGAGAAGAAGAGCAGCAATGCTAGGAACAAAAATTCTAGCACTTTCAGGAGGTAGGATGTGTGGAGAAGTGAATCCAAAGTGATGGGACTATAGACCACAGGGAGAAAGGCCAGCTTCCAGCAAGCAGTAGAGCAGTGGAGCACAAAATTGGAACTTTTAGAAGTCTGCTTCACTGAGGGACATCACCCCAGAGGCTAAGCACAGGGTGGAGCCCTAGCGGGAACAGTTTGGTCTCAGGACCCACGTAGTCACAAAAAAACCAGGGATTTCTGAGTGTGGCAGAGTCCCCAGGTATTGGAGTCGGGAAGCCGGCTACAGAGATGGAGCCAAACAGTGGGCTCTCAGCTCATGGTTAACTTAAACCGTGATCTGAGGCATGCTCTTTGAGCCAGGACCCCACAAGTGGCAGATCTGGGGATACCCCTTCCTTCCTCCTCCAGGGAGAGTGGCATGGGAGTGCACTGCATGAATCTGCTGGGTTTGGAGACTCCAAACCGGGCCATGTGCCAGAGATAGAAACTCTCAGTCACAGGCCAGGTGAGCATGGAGGACGGCCAGAGACCAGGGAGACAGGAGGGATTGACTGTTTTTCTCTGAGGACACACTGAGGAGGAAGGCCCTGAGCTCTTGGCTCCTCCAGGCCAGAGATTGGGAGGCCACCATTTTCATTCCCATCCTCCAAAGCTGTATGGAAAGCATTCAGGGAACAAAAACTCCCAAGAGTGAACCCTGCACAGATTATTTAGCCAGGCCCCTAGCAAGGGAGGTGCAATTCCACCTCGGGCAAAGACGTTTGAGAATCACTGCAAAAGGCCTCTTCCCCAGAAGATCAGCAAGAACATCCAGCCAAGACCAAGTTCATCTATGAATGAGAACTGCGGAACTCCAGAGCTAGGGGAGAGCAACACATAGAATTCATGGCTTTTATCTCATGATCTGTTAGTCTTTCAAAGTTAAATTTAAAAAAAAATTTTTATTCTATTTTTTTAATTTTTCCTCTTTCCAATTTTAATGTTTTTTAACTATTTTATCTTATCAATATGTTTTTTAAAATCATTTTAAATTTTCATTGTTATAGTCATATTTTATTCCTTCATTGTATTTAACCATATTTCTTGTATACATATAGGGTTTTTTTTTTTTTCTTTAAAATTTTGGGATACAATTTCTACTAATAGATCAAAATATACCCTAAATCTAGCACATAGTTTTGTTCTAGTCTCCAGCCTGATTATATTCTTTCCTCTTTTTTTTTTCTCCTTTTTAACCAACTTCTTATCTTATCAATTCTTTTTCTGGAATCCTTTTTTTAATTTTCATTTTTATAGTCATATCCCACCCCTTCATCATGTTTACTCGTATTATATATATATATATATATATATATATATATATATATATGTTTTTTTTTCTCTTTTTTCCCCCTTTCTTCTCCTCCCAGTCTCAGCTCTCTTCTGATTTGGTTAGTATATATTTTTCTGGGGTCATTGCTACCCTTTTACTATTTTGTTCTCTCATTCATCTATTCTTACCTGGATAAAATGAAAAGGTGGAAAAACTAACCACAAAAAAAAAAAAAAAGGAGGCAGTACTGAGGGCTAGGGACCTAATCAATATGGACATTAGTAAGATGTCAGAACTAGAGTTCAGAATGATGATTATCAAGATGCTACCTGGGCTCGAAAAAAGCATGGACAATAATAAAGAATTTCTTTCTGGAGAAATAAAATCCCTATCTAGAGAAATAAAAGAACTAAAATCTAACCAAGTTGAAATTTAAAGGAGCTATTAATGAGGTGCATTCAAAAATGGAGGCTCTGGGGCACCTGGGTGGCTCAGTGGGTTAAAGCCTCTGCCTTCGGCTCAGGTCATGGTCTCAGGGTCCTGGGATCAAGCCCTGCATCGGGCTCTCCGCTTGGCAGTGAGCCTGCTTCCCCCTGTCTCTCTGCCTGCCTCTCTGCCTACTTGTGATCTGTCTGTCAAATAAATAAATAAAATCTTTTAAAAGTAAAAAAAAAAAATGGAGGCTCTTACTGCTAGGATAAATGAGGCAGAAGAGAGAAATAGTGATATAGAAGACCAAATGGTAGAGAAAAATGAAGCTGAGCAAAAAAGAGATAAACAGGACCACAAGGGGAGAATTCAAGAGATAAGTGATACCATAAGATGAAACAATATTAGAATAATTGGGATCCCAGAAAAGAAAAAAGATAGAGGGGGGCAGAAGGTATATTGGAGGAAATTATAGCAGAAAATTTCCCTAATTTGGCAAAGGGAACAAGCATCAAAATCCAGGAGGCACAGAGAACCCCCTCAAAATCAATAAAAATGGGTCCACACCCTGTCATCTAATAGTAAAACTTACAAGTCTCTGTGACAAAGAGAAAACCCTGAAAACAGCTTGGGGTAAGATGTCTGTAACATACAATGGTAAAAATATTAGATTGACAGCAGACTTATCCACAGAGACCTAGCAGGCCAGAAAGGACCAGCATGATATATTCAGAGCATTAAATGAGAAAAATATGCAGCCAAGAATACTATATCCAGCTAGGCTAACACTGAAAATAGGAGAGATAAAAAGCCTCCAGGACAAATGAAAACTAAAAGAATTTGCAAACACCAAACCAGCCCTATAGGAAATATTGAAAGGGGTTCTCTAAGCAAAGAGAGAGCCTAAAAGTAGTAGACCAGAAAGGAACAGAGACAATATACAGTAACAGTCACCTTACAGGCAATACAATGGCACTAAATTCATATCTTTCAATAGTTACCCAGAATGTAAATGGGCTAAATGCCCCCAATCAAAAGACACAGGGTATCAGAATGGATAAAAAAAACAAGACCCACTGATATGCTATCTGCAAGAAACTCATTTTGCATCCAAAGACACCTCCAGATTTAAAGTGAGGGGGTGAAAAACCATTTACCATGCTAATGGACATCAAAAGAAAGCTGGGGTAGCAATCCTTATATCAGAAAAATTAGATTTTAAGCCAAAGACTATAATAAGAGATGAGGAAGGACACTATATCATACTCAAAGAGTCTGTCCAGCAAGAAGATCTAACAAGTTTAAATATCTATGCCCCTAATATGGGAGCAGCCAATTATATAAACCAATTAATGTCAAAATCAAAGAAACATATCAACAGTAATACAATAATAGTAGGGGATCCCCCCTCACTGAAATGGACAGATCATCTAAGCAAAAGATCAACAAGGAAATAAAGGCTTTAAATGATACAATGGATCAGATGGACATCACAGATATATTCAGAACATTCCACTCCAAAGCAACAGAATACACATTCTTCTCTAATGCACATGGAACATTCTTCAGAATAGGTCACATCCTACATCACAAATCAGGTCTCAACTGGTAAGAAAAGGCTGGGATCATTCCCTAGATATTTTCAGAGCCCAATGCTTTGAAACTAGAACTCAACCACATGATGAAAGTTGGAAAGAACTCAAGTACATGGAGGCTAAAGAGCATCCTACTAAAGAATGAATGGGACAACCAGGAAATTAAAGAATCAAGAAAATTCACAAATACAAATGAAAATGAAAGCACAACTGTTCAAAGTCCTTGGGAAACAGCAAAGGTGGTCCTAAGAGGAAAGTATATAGCCATACAAGCCTTTCTCAAGAAATAAGAAAGATCTCAAATACACAACCTAATCCTACACCTAAAGGACTTGGAAAAAGAACAGCAAAGAAAGCCTAAACCCAGCAGGAGAAGAGAAATAATAAAGATCAAAGCAGAAACCAATGAAATAGAAACCAAAAGAACGGTAAAACAAACCGACAAAACTAGGAGCTGGTTCTTTGAAAGAATTAATAAGATTGATAAACCCCTGGCCAGACTTATCAAAAAGAAAAGAGAAAGGACCCAAATTAATAAAATCATGAATGACAGAAGAGAGATCACAAGCAAAACCAAAGAAAAACAAACAACTATAAGAACACATTATGAGCAACTATACGCCAGTAAATTTGACAATCTGAAAGAAAAGGATGCATTCCTAGAGATGTATAAACTACCAAAACTGAGCCAGGAAGAAACAGAAAACCTGAACAGACCCATAACCAGTAAGGAGATTGAAGCAGTCATCAAAACTCTCCCAACAAACAAGAGCCCAGGGCCAGATGGTTTCCCAGGGGAATTCTACCAAACATTTAAAGAATTAATACCTATTATCCTGAAACTGTTCCAAAAAATAGAAATGGAAGGAAAATTTCCAAACTCGTTTTATGAGGCCAGCATTACCTTGATCCGAAAACCAGACAAAGACCCCATTAAAAAGGAGAATTACAGACCAATATCCTTGATGAACACAGATGCAAAAATTCTCACCAAAATACTAGCCTATAGGATCCAATAGTACATTAGGAATATTATTCACCACGACCAAGTGGGATTTATTCCTGGGCTGCAAGGTTGGTTCAACATCTGCAAATCAATCAATGTGATACATTAATAAAAGAAAGAACAAGAAACATATGATACTCTCAATAGATAATGAAAAAGCATTTGACAAATTGCAGCATCTTTTCTTTTTTTTTTTTCCTTTTTTAAAAATTTATTTATTTATTTATTTGATAGAGATCACAAGTAGGCAGAGAGGCAGGCAGAGAGAGGAAGGGAAGCAGGCTCCCTGCTGAGCAGAAATCCCGATTCGGGGCTCGATCTCCGGACCCAGGGATTATGACCTGAGCTAAAGGCAGAGGCTTTAACCCACTGAGCCACCCAGGCGCCCCTGCAGCATCTTTTCTTGATCAAAACTCTTCACGGTGTAGGAATAGAGGGCACATACCTCAATATCATCAAAGCCATCTATGAAAAACCCACAAGGAATATCATTCTCAATGGGGAAAAACTTGAGAGCTTTTCCCCTAAGGTCAGGAATATAGCAGGGATATCCACTATCACCACTATTTTTCAATGTAGTACTAGAAGTCGTAGCTTCAGCAATCAGACAACAGAAAGAAATAAAAGACATCTGAATCAGCAAAGAAGAACTCAAACTCTCACTCTTTGCAGATGATATGATACTTTATGTGGAAAACCCAAAATACTCCACTCCAAAACTACTAGAACTCATGCAGGAATTCTATAAAGTTTCAGGATATAAAATCAGTGCACAGAAATCAGTTGCATTTCTATACACCAAGAGCAAGACAGAAGAAAGAGGATTTAAGGAGTCAATTCCATTTACAACTGCACCCAAAACCATAAGATACCTAGGAATAAAGCTAACCAAAGAAGCAAAGAATGTGTACTCAGCTATAAAGTACTCATGAAAGAAATGGAGGAAGATACAAAGAAATGGAAAAACGTTCCATGCTCGTGGATGGGAAGAACAAATATTGTGAAAATGTCTATGCCACCTAAAGCAATCTACACACTTAATGCAATCCCTATCAAAATACCATCAATTTTTTTCAAAGAAATGGAACAAATAACCCTAAAATTTATATGGAACCAGAAAAGACCTCGAATAGCCAGAGGAATGTTGAAAAAGAAAGCCAAAATTGGTGGCATCACAATTCCAGACCTCAAGCTCTATTACAAAGCTATAACCATCAAGACAGTATGGTACTGGCACAAAAACAGACACATAGATCAATGGAACAGAATAGAGAGCCCAGAAATAGACCCTCAACTCTATGGTCAACTAATCTTCGACAAAGCAGGAAAGAATGTCCAATGGAAAAAAGACAGCCTCTTCAACAAATGGTGTTGGGAAAATTGGACAGCCACTTGCAGAAAAATGAAACTGGACCATTTCCTTACACCACACACAAAAATAGATTAAAAGTGGAGGAAAGACCTCAATGTGAGAAAGGAATCCATCAAAATCCTTCAGGAGAACACAGGCAGCAACCTTTTCGATCTCAGCCACAGGAACTTCTTCCTAGAAACATTGCCAAAGGCAAGGGAAGCAAGGGCAAAAATGAACTATTGGGACTTCATTAAGATCAAAA
>NW_019154099.1:1869046-2127308 GCF_002288905.1 Enhydra lutris kenyoni
GGAAGCAAGGGCAAAAATGAACTATTGGGACTTCATTAAGATCAAAAGCTTTTGCACAGCAAAGGAAACAGTCAACAAAACCAAAGACAACTGACAGGATGGGAGAAGATATTCCCAAATGACATATCCGATAAAGGGCTAGTGTCCAAAATCTATTAAGAACTTAGCAAACTCAACACCCAAAGAACAAAGAATCCAATCAAGAAATGGGCAGAAGGCATGAACAGACATTTCTGCAAAGAAGACATCCAGATGGCCAACAGACACATGAAAAAGTACTCCACATCACTCAGCATAAGGGAAATACAAATCAAAACCACATTGAGATACCACCTCACACCAGTCAGAATGGCTAAAATGAACAAGTCAGGAAATGACAGATGCTGGCAAGGATGTGGAGAAAGGGGAACCCTCCTACACTGTTGGTGGGAATGCAAGCTGGTGCAGCCACTCTGGAAAACAGCATGGAGGTTCCTCAAAAAGTTGAAAATAGAGCTATCCTATGACCCAGGAATCACACTACGGGGTATTTACCCTAAAGATACAAATGTAGTGATCCAAAGAGGCATGTGCACCCAAATGTTTATAGCAGCAATGTCCACAATAGCCAAATTATGGAAAAGACCTTGATGTCCATCAACAGATGAATGGATAAAGAATGGAATACTATGCAGCCATTGAAAGAAATGTAATCTTGCCATTTCCAACGATGTGGATGGAACTAGAGGGTATTTATGCTGAGCAAAATAAGTCAATCAGAGAAAGACAATTATCATATGATCTCCCTGATATGAGGAATTTGTGTGGCAGACTTGGGAGTTTGAGGGATAGGGAAGGAAAAAAATGAGACAAGATGGGATTGGGCGGGAGACAAACCGTAAGAGACTCTTAATCTCATAAAACAAACTGAGGGTTGCTGCAGAGGAGGGGGGTATGGAGAGGGTGGTTGGGTTATGGACATTGGGGTGGGTATGGGATATTGTGAGTGCTATGAAATGTGTAAGCCTGACGATTCACAGACCTGTACCCCTGAGGCAAATAATACACTATATGTTAATAAAAATAATTAATTTTTAAAAAGGTAGAATGGGATGCCTAGGTGGCACAATCAGTTAAGCATCTGACTCTTGGTTTCCACTCAGATTGTAATCTCACCATTGTGAGAGTGAGCCCTGCTCAGCACAAAGTCTGTTTGAGATTCTCTCTCCTTCTTCCTCTGCCCCTCCTGCTCATGCTCTCTCTCTCACTCTCTCTCTCTGAAGGAAATAAATCTTTAAAAAGAAAAAAAGAACCCAAAGGTAGAATAAAGACATTTTCAGACACATAAAGCTGAACAAATTCATCACCAATAGACTCACACTACAAAAATGTTAAGGAAGTCCTTGAGTCAGAAGGAAATACGGACCTACACAAAGGAATAAAGAGCACCATTAACAGTAACTACATGGTTAAATGTGTAAGATGTTTCCAATAGTGCTTAAATACTTTAAAACATATCACGCTCTAAACAAAAATAAGATATGGTACTCTTGATTTCAGCTCAGGTCATGATCTCAGGGTCCTGGGATTGAGCCCCACATCAGGCTCTCTGCTCAGTGAGGAGCCTGCTTCTCCTTCTCTCTCTGCCTGCCTCTCTGCCTATTTGTGATCTCTCTCTCTCTCTCTAATAAATAAATAAAATCTTTAAAAAAAAAATCACCCAGTACAAGATGATATTTGCATATATACCAAACAAAAGGCTCATACCTAAGATACTTAAATAACTCCTACAAATCAATAAGAAAAAGACAAATGGGGCGCCTGGGTCATGCAGCCAGTTAGGCAACTGAGTCATGATTTTGGCTCAGGTGTGACCTCAAGGTCGTGATATTGAGCATTGCATCAGGTTCCGTGCCCAGTGTAGAGTCTGAAATTCTCTCTCTCCCTCTGCCCCTTCCCCAACTCATGCTCACTTGCTCACTCTCTCTCAAAAAAATAAATAAAATCTTTAAAAAAAGAAAAAAAGGAAAAGAAAAAGAAAAGGACAAACAACCCAGTAGGAAAAAAAAAAAAAAAATGAGGCGGAAACTTGAAAAGGCACCTCTAAAAGTTAATATCCAAATGCTAACCTACATAAGAAAAGATATTCCACTGCATAGGTAATAGGTAATCAGAGAATGGAAAATAAAACCACAATGAAAGACCAGAATGGATAAACTTAAGATTGATAACACCAATACTGGCAAAGATGTAGGCCAATGGGAACCCTCTATATGTCTGATGGGGAAAGAATTTAGTACAACCATTTTGGAAAACAGGTTGGCATTATCTACTAATACTGAAGATACTCACGTCCTATGGCTCATCAATTCCACCAAAATATACATGCAAAAATGTTAAGAAGAATGGTATAGAAATATTACTTGTCATAGGCAAAAATGGAAAATGTCCAACAGTAGATATATATTTATATTACGATGGAATACAATACAGTAATAAAAAATAAACTACAGCTATTCACAAATGGATGACTCCCAAAAAGTAATGGTGTACCAAAGAGGGCAGACAAAATAAAAACACACTATATGACTTTACTTAAAAATAATTTAGAAAAATAAATAAATAAACTAAAATAAATCTTAGCATCTGGGAACACAAACATTTTCAGATGGTAAAACATAAAGAAAAACAAGGATGTTATTACAATAAAAGTTGGGGTAGTAGTTACCTTTGTGGGGAGAAAGGAATTGGTGATTGGGGAGGGAAATGAAGGGGGCTTCCTGGAACCTGGTAGTATTTCCTAATTCCAGGGTAGTAGTTCTACAATTATTTGGTTTATGATGCCTTATTAAGCTGTACATACTTGTCATATGCAGTTTTTATGTATATAACATTCCACAAGTTTTACAATGCTAAATTAACAACACCACCACCAGACTTCTCTGGGCAGGCTTCTGTGGCTTATGCATGAGTAATGCTCACAATGAGAAGCTGTTGTCCAAACACCAATCACGCACTGCCAAAACTAGATTCACCAGAGAACTGACTTTAAATTGTTTTTTCACATGTGCTGAGAGTTGTCAGGATCTAGTGCAATAAATCAACCCAGGGCAGGAACCTCTGTATTTTCACTAGTCATCATTCATTCCTACTAATTCATTCATTAAGCACAATACTATTAAGCATCATCTACTGCCCAGGTGTTGGGCAAGGTGCTGAGGTTGAAGCTCAGCAGTAAACAAGAAGGCATGATCACTGTCCTCATGGAGCAATCCCAATGTAGTGCAGGGTGGCAGGGGTGGGGATGAGGAAGCCTGGGGATTGGGGGAGAGAATAAATAACATTCATAATTGTGTGGAGTGAATGAACATGTGTTACTGCTTTTTTGTCAAAAAGCTAGGTGAGGATATTACAGGAAAAAGATCACCTGAGAAGCCATCTCTATGGAAGGTATCTCCTCAAATTCTTTAACTAAAGGTTAAACAGACCAGCAAGAAACTATGTTAAAATTCCCTCACTCTGGAGAAATTTGTGGTTCCCTACTCTCAGATTTAGCCCTTTTTGGAAGGCTTCTCCATGACCACACTATTGAAATATCAAATGGAAGAAAATAGGTGGACTTGGGTATGAATATCAAGATGGGTCCTTTCAAAGAACTAGATGCTTTGCTCTAGTTTATCTACAGCCTCTGTTTTCATGTTCAGGGTTTATTTTGGATAGCAAATTTGTAGTTGATTTCAATAATTCAACCCATCAAGTAGCTCCCGAGTACCTGTGTGTGCCAGGCTCTCCTCTAGGCACAAGATACAAAGGTGAAGGTGTCAAATTGAGACGTAAGTGCCTCAGGGAGTCTACAGGCTTTGGTGACCACTGGGGGCTACGATGACGTCCTCTTGAGGTGGCTGGTGCTAGGTGGGAATATCCCATCAGATAATATGTCCAGTCTCAGACCAGATCATGAATTCAAAGGAACTTGGTGGGATGGGGCAGATCAGGCAATGTCCATACACTCATTATCCAGAGCCCCTCATCTGCCTTCTAGACAGGGAAGTTTCCTCAAAAAACCTTTTTACCAAATTAGTTCTTTCACTAATTAAACCAATATTTGGTGAATGCAGCTATATCAATATTTATCATTCCATGGGCTGCAGGTGCTAATGGCTCCAGCAAGAACTTTTTCCCTTAAGAGCCAGAATTCCAGGACAAATGACAAACCATCTTGGGTAGAGCTGTGGTTCTTGCTCAGGATAACACAGGCAGTAGAAGTCAGAGCCTCAGTGAAGGGTTTGCTGACACACATGCTTCCAACACATCCTTTGATGGATATACATGCACACCTCAGCTTTGCGAGGCAGGCTCCTTCTCCTCTACAACTCCAGCCACCAGCATCTTCCCTAGTCCGCATCTTAGTGTGATGGTGCCTGCTAGTCCTAAGCATAGCAGGAGCTTGGCATGAGCCTAATTTATGCAGAGGAGTCCAAGAGGGAGCTAGGGAATGGGAAGTTTTCCCCACTGGGTGGTGCAGGGAGTTGTGAGACAGCGGACAGACTGGGTGGAAGTGTGCCTTGTTGGTGGTTTAGCAATCTCACCCTGAGGAAAAGTACTCAGCAAACTGATGGCATAGCCTAATTTGCAAAAAGCAGAAATAAGTGCAAACAATGTCATGATACAATGCACACACTACCTACCTACCTACTACCTACCTTGCTACTGCCAGCCTTTCCTCTCCAGGTACAAAATCAAACGTCTCCCTGTCTCCTCAGAAACAGAAAGCAAGTACTCCCTTTCCAGGGACCACCCCAGCAGTGTGTGGGAGAGATACAGAGTACATGAACTGCTGGCTCCTTATTACAACCACCCTTCTCCTTACCCAAATAGGCAGACATCCACCACTCATTTTTATCCCCAAGTGAGACTACAGCCCTACTGTCCACATGAGGCATTTTACTGCTAGAAGTGGGGAGTTCCTACAGTCTTCTCAGTCAAATAAGAAGGTCCCACCTTCTTATTCTGGAGGAGCTTTCAGGGAGCAGGGAAATGGGAAATTCCAATTCCTCAGGAGGCCTTCTTTATTTGGAGGGGAAGGGTGTAAATATGGGCTTGTGTAAAACATGCGCATTATAAAGTGTGTGTATGGGGGCGCCTGGGTGGCTCAGTGGGTTAAGCCGCTGCCTTCGGCTCAGGTCATGACCTCAGGGTCCTAGGATCGAGTCCCGCATCGGGCTCTCTGCTCAGCAGGGAGCCTGCTTCCCTCTCTCTCTCTCTCTCTCTCTTTCTGCCTGCCTCTCTACTTGTGATCTCTCTCTGTCAAATAAATAAATAAAATCTTTAAAAAAAATAAAATAAAAAATAAAGTGTGTGTATGTAAACAGTTCTGCTGCCAGGAGACAGTAAGTAAAAAATTGGGCATAAGAGATTTTTTTTTTAAATTTTCACTTAATTAGGTTGTGAGGGGCTCTCTTCTTTATTCCCTCTTCTATTTTTTTCTCCGCATAAACTAAGGAAGAGAATGGCATTGACAAAGTGTTCATAAAAAGGCTTCTTTAATATTTCTGCCTCTTTGGAAGTGCAGCAAGAGGAGAAAGAAAGTTGGTTTACTTTATATTAAGCCTTTAAAAAAAAATCTGATATCTTCATATATCCTGAGCAGATGTGAATGGTAATAGTGCCAGCATCCGGGACTAAGATTCCACCAGCTTCCTCTGTTGCAGCCAATCTCCCACCCCCACCCCCATCCTCAACTAAAACAGATCTGAAACTCAGAAAGCCTAAGCATCCCTGCATTTAAAAATATATTTGCAAGTCATCCAGTGACTTTATTTCCTTCCTCAAAAAATCCTCTAAATTTGTTTTGTAAAGAGGAAGGGGTAGAAAGGGTATCTTTTCAGTACCCCTGTCGTCTGTAGGCTGATGCCAAAACTGAATATACATGGTCATGACTCTTTGAAAATTGTACTGTTACTCTTATAAGAGGGAAGAGCTCTATTCATTGCCTTCTTTCCCTTCAATATGAAATGAAGATAAACAGTATGAGTGGCATTGTATTGGTTTGTTTAAACACCAGTCTCTCCTCTTAAAAATACTGTGTTAATATGAAAGTTCCCTGACAGGATTTCAAATCCCAGTGTGTACCCTGCTGGTTCTGTCTACCAGAAGCCACAGCTGAATGCCAAGAGCCATTAATCAGAAGAAAAAATGGATGTATGGGATCCTGGAAATGGTAGAAGGACTCTGCTTCTCTGCAGAGGAGCTCCTGTCCTCTGCCCCATCTTGGCTCAGGACCCAGCTGAAGACATAGGACCCCAAGTACAACACATTCCCTCTCCTCAAGTGTGGGAGCCATGGGAGAACAACAAGGCTCAGGGAGGTACTGTGACATTCTGAATCCCTGGTGATGTAACTGGGTGTCACCACTACCTGTGCATTATAGGAAAAGGGCAGTAAAGTGTATAATATGTGCTTACACTGGTCTACAAGATTAGACAAGCTCCAAGGACTCTTCCGGTCCATGCCCCACAATACCAAGAGGCATCCACACCCCTGTCAGCTTTGGGCAAGGGCACAATACCACCATCTTGGTCAAAGCCAACTCCAGGCAATCACCCCATAAGCCTGAGCTGCTTTCCTGTCCACCCTTCATATTTTTATAACATTTGAAAGACAAAGTATATGAAATGGTTTTATAAGGTAAACATCTTAGCTTCATTCACAGAATTGATATTTCAGAACAAGGTTAAATTATTTCAAAGTCTTAGATTCAATTCATGCCATTGGTAACCAAATATGTTTGAGAGTTAGTAGGTATAATGGACCGAAGACTATAAGAAAGATACTGTCAATCCTCAGGCCACCTAAAGAGAGCAGAGAGAGAGAATAATTAGAATATCAACCCAAAATATACTAGAGACATCCTTCTAATGTTTTTATTTTATACCTGGGGTAGGATGCAGGAGAGTTGGTGTTAGCTTTAAGATTTTTGCTTACAACAAACATATTTCATTTTTGAGCTGAGCTGTGCCAGTTAGTGACATAATGTCCACACAGTAATATGATATGGTAAGCACAAATGCAGTGCACAGACCAGACTGTGGCCTGGGAAAGACAAGCTCTGTCCATATATCAACGGGAATGGCCTGGAACTCAGGGAGTGAGTATTTTGAAGCAATCGCACATGAATTCACCTTCAGGAGATTAGAAGCTGATGTCACCAGGAGAATGAAGTCATCAGAAATGACCTAAACTGATGGGATGTTGCCAGAACAAAGCCGCACTGTGCAGACACTCAGTTTAACTCCTTCTTGGCTTGAGATTTCTCCAACGCCTTTTTTGGTGAATACGAGGAGCCTTCAATAGAAACAACAAAGCCAACATGACTCCCATTCTCCTTGGCATCAGCTGGTGTTACTTGATGGAAGAGGCTTGAAAATAGAGTCCACTAATTAAATGCTCAAGAGGTAAACCCCCATCTTTTCATCCAAGCATTCTACTCTGTCCCTATGTTTCCCCAGGGGAAAAGTACTAATGGGCTTGTAATAAGTGGCAATTGATTTAGAGTGAATGGAACTGTTAGCAATTCCAGAGTGAAACAGTTGGGCCCCTGGAATGGTCATGGAATAACACTACTAAAAACACTGCCTTTGAAAAGCAACTGGCTGCCTGAGTCTGTCTGTGATCCTCAATGGAGTATTCTATGAACCAGTAAGCAATAAGATACTGGGCCATCCTGCCTCCATGGAACTGCCTACCATCCAGGAGCCATCTTCTTCTACTTGTTACCTTTATTCTTAAGCACCCATCCCACCTGCTTGTTTCACTCCCTTCTAATATCAACCTTTTGCTACTGGAGATATCATATGGCCAGTCATACCTTACGTAAGCCAAATAACAGCAGCATACCTTCAAAAGTTAAGTGCACCACTTCAAGGCAGTAGTCCTATCAACACTGAATCATCAAAACAGGTGAGATAATACCCTGCTGGAGGCTCCTTAGGCAGAGAGTTGAACCTGGCCTCATTACTGGGATGAACCAAGCATCTAGAATTTAGAATCCACAATCAAATGGTAGAAAATAGACAAAAGCACCTTACAAGCTCAAAACTAATTTTCATTCAAGAATATTTTGACTTGGGGCACTTGGGTGGCTCAGTGGGTTAAGCCTCTGCCTTTGGCTTGGGTCCTGATCTCGGGGTCCTGGGATTGGGCCCCGCATCGGAATCTCTGCTCAGTGGGAAGCCTGCTTCCCCCACTCTCTCTCTGCCTGCCTCTCTGCCTACTTGTGATCTCTGTCAAATAAATAAATAAAATCTTCAAGAAAAAAAAAAGGACTATTTTGCCTTCATGATGGTCCTCTACAAAGCAATTATAAAAGAGAAACATCAAAAAGTATAACCTTAATGAATAGGCGAAGTGGGAGGCTAGCTGCCTGTATGGAGTGGTGGAAGTTATTCACAGACAGTCTCTTGCCTCTATACCTCTCACTCTTAATGCCTATCACATACCTAAAATCCACTCTCAAACCATTTGCCTTAAGTCAGTGCTTTTTCACATTTTTCTCATTACAACCCAGGCAAAGAATGTATTTTACAGCAATTTTCAGTACTGTCTCATACACACACAATTCAAACAAAAGTTGTGCTTATGGAACAATTCCTTTCTGTTACCTAAGATGTGCTTGGATTATTTCTACTCTGTTTCATTCTATTTCATTTTTCAGTGCTGCTCCCACCCACTAATTTAACAACCACTAATGGGTCAAGATTCACAATTTGAAAAGCACTGAGATTTAAGTCCATTTAGGAACAGAACACATAAAATACAAATTAGGGTATTCAAGGGAGGGAAATAAGAGGGGAAATCCCACAATGCTTTAAGACAAAGTCACAGGAGACCTTTCAGTCTTCTGACTACATAACTCCTTCTCTACTGAGACATTCTGAAACTCATCCACAATCACAGAAAGATAATATACCCTCCTGGAAAGAATCTAACAGAAATCATCATGCTTGTTAGGATTTTATTTTTGTATTTGTTTTTTTTGTCATGCATTATTTAACTAAGGCCAGTTCAAACCACTGCAACAAAGATCAAAGGGACAATGCCCCCAAAATGGACTGACACCATTATGAAGCTGGGACTGAAGTGGGCTAGTTTTCTGGATATAAGCTAAACTGCACTGATTTGAGTATATTTTTGCATCTACTTGCATTGCAAATGAAAAAGTTAGCCTCATTTTCTCAAACTAAAGTATCTGACAAATCATCAGAGCCATCGGCTTTGGAAGCTAGGATTGGTTTTCAGGGCCACTGAAACATCAGAAGGTTTAAGCTGACTCTATCTTGGAGTATTATATGAGCTACCATGACCAAACATTAAGTCAATTTTTAAAATACAGTAAATACTTCTGGAGCCCTTACTGGGCTTGGCATTATAATAAATTTGTAGAGCCTTTTATTTGGTTGACTAGTCCAGGTGTTTGATTGAACTAATATAGTTCAGAGATGTGGTTATGCTTATTATAATAATCCTGAGCCCCAACAGTCTTCAAGATCCTGACACAATTTGCAGGTTTTTAAAATACTGTTCAACATTATTGTACTGCAACAAAATGTTACTATTGATCGTTCAAATGTACTTCACTAAAGTATCAATAACTTTCAAACATTCAAATTAACATCTGAATAAATGCATCTTCCACTGGGAGAGGCAATTCACATATCTTAAAAGGGGGAACCAAAGTGGTGAGTTTCATTCTCTATTTCCATTGAGACTAATTTCCTGTACACTTGACTTTAGATTTAAAATGAGTGAGAAATAATCTACATTTCTAACTTAAAACTCATGTTCATTTCCTTTTTTGAAGTATTGCACTAGCCAGTAAGAGAGACTCATCCTTAATATTTGTAATATCCAGGCAAAAACACATATGGAGACCAGGTTTGGGTCCCTCTTTCTTTGCTCGCCTGAGGAACACTGATTAAATGCATGTGGGTACTCCAGACAGCATGCGCAGGTTCTGCACCCCCTCATTCCATCTCTAAATATAGCCACCAATCAGACCTAAATGGGTCCACACCAGGGTAGACACAGGACCAGGGATGCCTAGATGCTGGTCTCAGAACATAGTCTAGAAGTGGGCTTTCAGGGGAGCTATGGGAGATTGGTCAGAATTGGGCCAGAGCAAGCATGGGGTCCAAGGAAGGAGCCCCAGCTCCCCAAAACCTGAGTGAGGGGGAGGGGGAGAGGCACAAGTCCTGGGCTAGTATCAATATATTCAGATTAATGCATTCAATGTGACACATGTTACATGCAAAGCCCACTAATGGAACCTCATTATTACATCCTTAGAACAAATGCCTAGAATGCCTTAGAGTGCATGCCCAGCCCTAATTTAGAACCCAAGTTCTAGTATATTCATTCCTAGAAAACAAAATAAATTAAATAAAACCAGACTTCATTATTTTTACTCAAGTAGCATTTTTATTTGCTTTTATAAAAAGCCAATTTCTGATACACTCATTTTTTGTTGCTTTTTTTAAATGGGTCTGCTTTGAGCAAGTTCAAAGATCTTATACCTGATATTACATCTTTTTTTTTTTTTAAGATTTTATTTATTTGACAGAGAGAGAGATCACAAGTGGGCAGAGAGGCAGGCAGAGAGAGAGAGAGGAGGAAGCAGGCTCCCCACAGAGCAGAGAGCCCGGTGCGGGACTCGATCCCAGGACCCTGAGATCATGACCTGAGCCGAAGGCAGAGGCTTAACCACTGAGCCACCCAGGTGCCCCAACCTGATATTACATCTTGCTGTCAATGTATCCTGCCCATTTGCGGAGATCATGGAAAGGAGAATGACTGGGAAATGCACAGAAAGCAAATTTTTTTTAGCAGTTCTATACATCAGAGGAAGGATAAAGTAGGGACTATTAAACCCAGATCTCCTGACATCAGCCAGTATATCATAATAGCTTGTCTGTTAGAGTGTCAAGTAACCCATAGGAAAGAAAACATTTCTCAAACACCTGTAAGTCCATTCAAGGGGGCAGATATGGCATCCTCTCCCACCTGGGACCACTGCAAAGCTAAAATCAACAATTAAGAACAGCTGCAGCCTTGCAACCAGCTGCCCTTGCTAACCTCCTTGGAAGGAGGGAGGCAGAGTTCTAGGAGGGGTAATCAGCAGAAAGACTGAAATTCCTCTTTCTCTGCATTACTTTTTTCTCTTGTGAAATGTGTTGGAACTTCCCCTGTATGCTGAAGATGTTCCTAAGACTGTTTTTTGTTTGTTTGTTGTTTGTTTGTTTGCTTGCTTGCTTGCTTACTAAACTTCCTGCAATATTTTCAAGACTTGTAGACTATGGGGACATCTAATCTTCCATTTCACATAGTTAGGGCTCACAGCTTCAAATAGCTGCAAGAATTCATTCCAATATTGTTTTTCTTTTTCAGTATTTCCTTAGCAATTCGGGGTCTCTTCTGGTTCCATACAAATTTTAGGATTGTTTGTTCCAGCTCTTTGAAAAATGCCAGTGGAATTTTGATCGGATGGCATTGAAAGTATAGATTGCCCTAGGCAGTATAGACATTTTAACAACGTTTATTCTTCCAATCAATGAGCATGGAATGCTCTTCCATCTTTTTGTGTCTTCTTCAATTTCTTTCATGGGCGTTCTGTAGCTCCTCAAGTACAGATCCTTTACCTCTTTGGTTAGTTTTATTCCCAGGTATCTCATGGTTCTTGGTGCTATAGTAAATGGAATCAATTCTCTAATTTCCCTTTCTATATTTTCATTGTTAGTGTAGAAAAAAGCAACTGATTTCTGTACATTGATTTGGTATCCTGCCACATTACTGAATTGCTGTATGAGTTCTAGTAGTTTGGGGGTGGAGTCTTTGGGTTTTCCATATAAAGTATCATGTCATTTGCGAAGAGAGAGAGTTTGACTTCTTCATTGCCAATTCGAATACCTTTTATTTCTTTTTGTTTTCTGATTGCTGTTGCTAGGACTTCTAGTACTATGTTGAACAACAATGGTGAGAGTGGACAACCCTGTCATGTTTCTGATCTCAAAGGAAAGGCTGTCAGCTTTTCCCCATTGATGATGATACGTTGCCTGATTTCAAGCTTTACTACAAAGCTGTGATCACCAAGACAAGCATGGTACTGGCACAAAAACAGACACATAGACCAGGGGAACAGAGTAGAGATCCCAGATATGGACCTTCAACTCTATGGTCAAATAATCTTCAACAAAGCAGGAAAAAATATACAGTGGAAAAAAGTCTCTTCAATAAATGGTGCTGGGAAAATTGGACAGCTGTGTATAGAAGAATGAAACTCGACCATTCTCCTACACCACACACAAAAGCTAAACTGGAAATGGATAAAAGATCTCAACATGAGGCAGGAATCTATCAAAATCCTAGAGGAGAACATAGGCAGTAACCTCTTTGACATCGGCCCCAATAACTTCTTTCAAGACATGTCCCCAAAGGCAAAGGAAACAAAAGCGAAAATGAACTTTTGGGACTTCATCAAGATCAAAAGTTTCTGCACAGCAAAAGAAATCATCAACAAAAACAAAGAGGCAACCCAAGGAATGGGAGAAGATATTTGCAAATGACACTAGAGACAAAGGCCTGATATCCAAGATCTATAAAGAACTTGTCAAACTCAGCACAAACAAAAGAGATAATCATGTCAAAAAATGGGCAGAAGACATGAATAGATACTTCTCCAAAGAAGACATACAAATGGCTAACTGACACATGAAAAAATGTTCATCATCATTAGCCACCAAGAAGATTAAAATCAAAACCACATTGAGATACCACCTTACACCAGTTAGAACGACCAAAATCAACAAGAGAGTAAAAAACAAGTGTTGGAGAGGATGTGGTGGAAGGGAACCCTTTTACACTGTTGGTGGGAATGCAAGTTGGTGCAGCCACTTTGGAAAACAGTGTGGAGATTCCTTAAGAAATTAAAAATAGAGCTACCCTATGACCCTGCAATTGCGCTAGTGGGTATTTACCCCAAAGATACAGATGTAGTAGAAAGATGGGCCATCTGTACCCCAATGTTCATAGCAGCAATGGCCACAGTCACCACACTGTGGAAAGAACCAAGATGCCCTTCAACAGATGAATGATAAAGAAGATATGGTCCATATATACAATGGAGTATTATGCTTCCATCAGAAAGGATGAATATCCAACTTTGGTGTCAACATGGATGGGACTGGAAGAGATTACACTGAGTGAAATAAGTCAAGCAGAGAGTCAATTATCATATGGTTTCACTTACTTGTAGAGCATAAGGAATAACATGGAGGACACTGGGAGATGGAGAGGAGAAGTGAGTTGGGAGAAATTGGAGGGGAAGACAAACCATGAGAGACGGTGGACTCTGAGAAACAAACTGAGGGTTTTGGAGGGGAGGTAGATGGGGGGTTGGGTGAGCCTGGTGGTAGGTATTAAGGAGGGCACATATTGCATGGAGCACTGGGTGAGGTCCATAAACAATGAATTTTGGAACACTGAAAAAAAATTTAACTTACTTTAATTTTTAAAAAAGGATCAATTCCAATAGGCAAGGAAATTTTGTTCCTTTTGAATAAATTTCTTTGGGAAGAGATCACTAATATGTGCCACTTAGTCACAGGCTATGGGACTTCTCAAGAGCTAGGCGGAAAACAGAAGAGACCAGCAGCCGTTGGTAAAATCACATGTGCAAATTGTCTCAAAGGATTTGATGTGCTCACACATCAGAAAGGAAAGAAGAGACACAGCCAGGTAAAGGGAAGGCTAAAATGATGAATAATGGTTGGTGGGTATCTCAGAGAGTGAATGCAAGGAGGAAAAGAATTCAGAGTTGTTCTAAGAGTAATGCAATAAAAGAATTGTCTCCAAAAAGGAAATTCATATGAGAAAACTTCGGATACTGTTGACTTTTATTTATTTATTTATTTTGAGGACTATCTCCCTGAGGGTAATAGCAGAAAAGCCATGAGCTAAATCATTTATAATAAAGAAGGAGAAAGAATCAGAAAATAGATTACTTAGAATATCCTCCTTCACTCCCAGCCTTTTAAGCATTAAAATGGTGAGCTAAGTGAGATTATCTCATGAGCTTTCTCATCTCTAAATCTTGTTTCTGACTGCATTTCTCCCATCCCCTTTTGCCTATGGCCCTGCCGCTAATGGAGGTGTTCAACACATAAACCTGCGGTTCACTCAATTTTCGTTCAGCTTCTCCATTTCACTTTTAAATAAATTAGGTCACCTTATCAGCACAAATTGTGATTTAGAGAGAAGACAGAAGAATAAATCAGGTTTGAAGGCCCTTTTGCTGTGGATGTTTCATGCCTATTTGGGTGACATTTTAGTGACATTAGCTTTCGTGCTTTCTTGTGCTTATCCACTCTAGGACTTGATAGTGTGAAAAATAAAAATTAAACCACTAGCAAAAAGTCTATTCTCAAATATCTGATATCTTACTTATATGCCTAGGTCACCTGTTTTTAAAACAAGAACATGATCATCTGTGAATCTGTCAACAAGTCAGAGATCCTGTCCTATATTTGTTTTGCTATGTCACTACACACCAAATGTCTAATGCAGATGTTTTTGGACCTGAGAAGTCAACTTATTTGAAAAGTTTTTGTTTAAATTTTTAAGAAAGTTATTAATGGCACCTAATCAAGAGGATGCAACAGAACTTAAACAGAAAATAATTCATAAACCACACAGTTCTAATGTTATATACTTCTAGGAACATCCATGATATGTTATTCCTTCTCTTTTGGTTTACTATTATTTCACTCCCTTCTTAAAGTTATCCATGCCAACAGAGGTCAACAAACTTGGATTTCTATATTTTGCAAAAGGAGGATCTAGTACTCTCCTTAATTTCTAGCAAAAGTTAATTAAGGTTTTGAGGTTGCCAAGAGGCTATACCTTTCAGATCTTCAACTATGGGAATATAATTGACCAAGGTCTCTAGTGACTGCACTCTGATATCCACCACCACATCTGTACCAAGATCATGCTTGCCACAGGCTACTCCCAGCCACTGACTAGGTGTGGTAAGCAGTCTTGTTCCCAGGAAACAGAGGATTCCCCAGAGAGACAACATTGGGTCAAGGATGCCCCAGTGGACATCCTGAACATTTCTTTTCTTTTTTTTTTTTTTAATTTAATTTTATTTTATTTTTTTATAAACATATATTTTTATCCCCAGGGGTACAGGTCTGTGAATCGCCAGGTTTACACACTTCACAGCACTCACCATAGCACATACCCTCCCCAATGTCCATAATCCCACCCCCCCCGAACCCCCCTGCCCCCATCAACCCTCAGTTGTTTTGTGAGATTAAGAGTCACTTATGGTTTGTCTCCCTCCCAATCCCATCTTGTTTCATTTACTCTTCTCCTACCCCCTTAACCCCCCATGTTGCATCTCCTCTCCCTCATATCAGGGAGATCATATGATAGTTGTCTTTCTCCGATTGACTTATTTCGCTAAGCATGATACCCTCTAGTTCCATCCACGTCGTCGCAAATGGCAAGATTTCATTTCTTTTGATGGCTGCATAGTATTCCATTGTGTATATATACCACATCTTCTTTATCCATTCGTCTGTTGATGGACATCTAGGTTCTTTCCATAGTTTGGCTATTGTAGACATTGCTGCTATAAACATTCGGGTGCACGTGCCCCTTCGGATCACTACGTTTGTATCTTTAGGGTAAATACCCAGCAGTGCAATTGCTGGGTCATAGGGTAGTTCTATTTTCAACATTTTGAGGAACCTCCATGCTGTTTTCCAGAGTGGTTGCGCCAGCTTGCATTCCCACCAACAGTGTGGGAGGGTTCCCCTTTCTCCGCATCCTCGCCAGCATCTGTCATTTCCTGACTTAATTTTAGCCATTCTGACTGGTGTGAGGTGGTATCTCATTGTGGTTTTGATTTGTATTTCCCTGATGCCGAGTGATGTGGAGCACTTTTTCATGTGTCTGTTGGCCATCTGGATGTCTTCTTTGCAGAAATGTCTGTTCATGTCCTCTGCCCATTTCTTGATTGGATTATTTGTTCTTTGGGTGTTGAGTTTGCTAAGTTCTTTATAGATTTTGGACACTAGCCCTTTATCTGATATGTCATTTGCAAATATCTTCTCCCATTCTGTCAGTTGTCTTTTGGTTTTGTTAACTGTTTCCTTTGCTGTGCAAAAGAGAAATTAAGGAGTCAATCCCATTTACAATTGCACCCAAAACTATAAGATACCTAGGAATAAACCTAACCAAAGAGACTAAGAATCTATACACAGAAAACTATAAAGTACTCATGAAAGAACTTGAGGAAGACACAAAGAAATGGAAAAATGTTCCATGCTCCTGGATTGGAAGAATAAATATTGTGAAAATGTCTATGCTACCTAAAGCAATCTACACATTTAATGCAATTCCTATCAAAGTACCATCCATTTTTTTCAAAGAAATGGAACAAATAATCCTAAAATTTATATGGAACCAGAAAAGACCTCGAATAGCCAAAGCAATATTGAAAAAGAAAGCCAAAGTTGGTGGCATCACAATTCCGGACTTCAAGCTCTATTACAAAGCTGTCATCATCAAGACAGCATGGTCCTGGCACAAAAACAGACACATAGATCAATGGAACAGAATAGAGAGCCCAGAAATAGACCCTCAACTCTATGGTCAACTAATCTTCGACAAAGCAGGAGAGAATATCCAATGGAAAAAAGACAGCCTCTTCAACAAATGGTGTTGGGAAAATTGGACAGCCACATGCAGAAAAATGAAATTGGATCATTTCCTTACACCACACACGAAAATAGACTCAAAATGGATGAAGGACCTCAATGTGAGAAAGGAATCCATCAAAATCCTTGAGGAGAACACAGGCAGCAACCTCTTCGACCTCAGCCGCAGCAACATCTTCCTAGGAACATCGCCAAAGGCAAGGGAAGCAAGGGCAAAAATGAACTATTGGGATTTCATCAACTTCCTGAACATTTCTTAAGCCACACAATGGTCAAGGACACTTCTACTCAACAGAGTCTCCTCTTTCACTTGTTAGACTTGCATGATAGTCCAATGACTTTGCCCAACTCCCTCTCCATTTTTCTCTCACATGGGCATTCCCCCTAATAAAATCCTTACACATTTAATCTCATCTTAGTGTCTACTTCCCAGAGAAACCAGATTAACACAGCTTGCTTTTTCATTCTTGGTCCTTTTCAAAAAGGCGGGAAGGCTGTGTCTTAGTATACAAATATAGGCTCCTTACTTCCTATTAGACTGGGTCACAGTCTAGAGGGAATAGATAAAACCAGCATAGTAGATGACTTCACATTTTCTTTCTTTAAGGGAAAGAATACTATATATGTATACTAGTCCTTGCTCCTAAATTCACTAATTTCAAACAACTTTGAAAGGTGGGGTGGGAGCGGTGAATTACGGTTGATAAGGGATACTAAAAATCATCCTACTAAAAATATAAGCAAGATAGTCCAGTATCTCAAAGGTTTGGTTTTATGAAGTAGTATCTGACAATGTGAATAAAGGTTGATTTCTTCAAGTATTTTTATAATCTTTTGTTCCAACACTAATCATTTTCTGTTATCAGTGGATGAATTGGGCTGGAATGCCATGGAAACTTTTCTGGGTCCATCCCAGCTCCATCAAACCAAAAGTGACAGTGTAGCAGGAAATCTTCTTGGCCTATTAACTATCAGTGGAAACCACCACGGACAATTCTATAGTCTTACCAGAGGAGTTTCTGGGACCTTCGTTCCTATTCAGCCCAAACCTAGCCGGCAAGAGAATAATAGTAATCATCTGTTCTGCTGAACTGCACCAATGCGATTCCAGCTGTGATAGCAAAAGCCCTGGAATTCTCCTCACTTCATAAGCAGGGAGGGTATCACTTCACCTCTTCTTCCCTTATCCCCATTAGTTTTGGAAGAATTAGCAACTTAGAACTTGCTAGTTACCTATGCAATGTTCATTCTTCTTTTTTTCATCCCAAGAAAATCTCAATTTTGTTCAGAATGTGATATGTCCAACTAAAAATACTCTATTTTCCAGTTACTCTTGTAGCTAGGATTGGTCATGTAACATAGTCTAGCCAACAAAATGTAATAAGTCATTGGCTGGAATTTCCAGGAAACCTCTTTAAAAGAGATTTATCTAAAGGATTTTGCAGGTAGAAAAGGATAAACTGATTCTAAAACATATATGGATTATACAATTCTACACCTAACATTATACTCAATAGTGAAATGTTGAAAGCTTTTCCTCTAAGATCGGAAACAAGACAATGGTTCCCTCCTCCCCATTTTTATTCAACATAGTACTGGAAATCCAAGCCAGAGCAATTAGGCAAGACCGAAAAAATGAAAGGCATCCAAATCAGAAAGGAAGAAATAAAATTATCACTATTTGCAAATGATATGATCTAATACAGAGAAAATCCTAAAGACTCAATCCAGACATTGTTGGAACTAATCAACATATTCAGTGAAGTAGCAGGACATAAAATCAATACACAGAAATCCGCTATATACAGTTTCTATACACTAACAATGAAACATGTTAAAAAAAAAAAAATTATCCCATGCACAATAGCATCAAAAACAATAAAACATTTAGAAATAAATTTAACCAAGGAATTGAAAGATTGTACAATGAATGTGACAACACTTGGATGAAAGAAATTGAGGAAGACACTAACAAATGAAAAGATATTCCAAGTTCATGGATACAAAGAATTAATTGTTAGTAAGTCCATTATACCCAAAGTCATCTATAGATTCAATGAATTCCCTATCAAAATTCTAATAGAGCTTTTCACAGAAAGAAATTTTAAAAATCCTAGCCAAAGCAATCCTGAGGCAGAAGTAACACATGTCCTAAATCGAAACTATGCTACAAAGCTATAGTAATCAAAACAGTATAATCAAAACTCACATAAAAACCAGACACACAGACCTATAGAATAGAATAAAAAGCTCAGAAATAAACCCCCATGTATACAGTCAACTAACATTTGATAAGGAAGCCAAGAACAACAGATGGAAAAAAAGATAATCTCAACAAATGGTGCTGGGAAAGCTGATAAGCACGTGCAGAAAAATGATATTGAACCCCTATCAGGAACCCTCACAAAAATTAACTCAAAATAAATTAAAGACTTAAACAAAAGATCTGATATCATAAAACTTCTAGAAGAAAACATGAGGAAGAAGCTCCTTGACATAGTTTTAGTAATGATTTTTTGGATATGACACGTGACAAAAGAAAATAAGCAAGTGGGACCACATCAAACTAAAAACTCTGCACAGCAAGAGAAACAAATCAATGAAATGAAAAGCAACCTACACAATGGGAGAAAATATTTGCAAACCATATATTAAATAAAGGATTAATATCTAAATTATATCTAGAACTCACATAACTCAATGACAACAAAAACAACTGATTAAAAAATAGGCAGTCAAAGAGGGCCAGGGCAGGATGGAGGCCAGGAGGCCAGGGCAACAGGCATACAGCTTGGTGGGAGGCAAGCACCCAGGGATATGGATAGGCCCTGGTGGCCAGGGTGCAAACCCAAGGCAGGCATGCCCAGCCCTTGCAAACCACCCCCCCACAGCCCCCGGCTGCCCATGCTCCCGGTGAAAAACCAGCTCTGAGGCCCCCCAGTGCTGCTACACATGTCAGCTTCTGGGGCATCAGCTGCTAGGGACACAGGGATAGCTCAGAGCCCAGTGTGATTTTAAAAAAAGAGTAACTAGAACATTTTCCCAAAGAAGATATCTAAATGACCAATAAGCACAAGAAAAGATACTCAACGTCCTTAAGCATCAAAGAAATGCAAATCAAAACCACAATGAGATATCACCTCATTAGAATGGCTATCATCAAAAAGACAAGAGATAAGTATTGTTGAGGATGTGGAGAAATTGGACCCCAGGCACACAGCTCGTGGGAATGTAAATTCACTCAGCCACTAAGAAAAACAGTATGGAGGTTCCTCAAATAATTAAAAATAGAACTGCCATATGACCCAGCAATCCCACCTCTGGGTATATATCCAAAGGAAATGAAACAAAAAAAAAAAAAAAGATATCTACACTCCCATGTCTATTGCAGCATAATTCACAATAGCCAAGATACAGATTCAACCTAAGTGTCCATGGATGGATGGATAAAAAAGATTCCAATTCTTCCATATATATTATGCAACCATGAGGAAAAAAAATATCCTGCCATTTATGCCAGCACAGATGAATCGTGAGGGCATTCTGCTAAGTGAGATATCAGACAGAGAAAGACAAATACTGTATGATACCACTTGTGTGCAGAATCTAAAAAAGCCAGGTTCATAAAAAGAGACAGTAGAATGGTGGTTACTGGGGCAGGTGGCAGGGAGGTAAGGTAGGAAGGGGGTGGAATGGGAAGGTGCTGTTTAAGGGTACAAGCTTACAACTACTGAATAAGTAAGTCCTGACAACCCAATGTACAGCATAATGATTATAGTCAATAATACTGAATTATAAATGTCTAAGTTGCTAAGAGACTAGATCATAATTATTCTCACCATAAAGAAAACAGTTATAATTATGTGACATGATAAAGGTGTTAGCTAACACTATGGTGGTAATCACATTGCAATATATAAACGTATTAAATCATCATGTGTACCTTAAACTTACACATTCTTATGTGTCAATTATACCTCAATAAGAATAAAATTAAAAATAAAATAAATGAAATAAAATGTATATGGCAATGCAAAGGATTAAGGATAGCAAGGCAATCTTGGAAAGGAAAAAAAAACTACAAGGCTTAAACCACTAGCTATCAAGACCTATTTTATTAAATAAGACAGTGTGGTATTGACTAAAGGATACACAAATAGACCAATGAAAATGAAGAGAACCCAAAGCTGGATCCACACAAATATAGATGCCTGATTTATAACAATGATAACACCGTGAGGCTATAGAGAAAGGATGTTTTTTCAATAAACAATGTTGGGTCCACAAAGAAAATATAAATCATAACCACTACCTCACACCATAAATAAAAATTAATTCCAGATATATTTGTACACCCAAATATAAAAGGTAAAACAAAAGCTTTTAGAAAAAAAATAGACGAAACTCTTTGAAATGGGCAAAGAGTCTTTTAAGTAGGCTCCCAAAGTGCTAACTATAAAGAAAAAAATGATAAATTCACATTAAAATTAAGAAATTCAGTTCATCAAAAGACACCATTACCATATGACAAATACCATGACTTCGCTCATCTGTGGAATTTAAAAAACAAAACAAAGAAAAAAAGAGACAGACAAACAAGGTTGCCAGAAGGAAGGTGGGTGGGGGAATAGGAGAAATAGGCGAAGGGGATTAAGCATACCCTTAGGGTGATGAGTGCTGAGTAAGGCACAGAGTTGTTGAATCATTATGTGTATACCTAGATTAGTTACACTGGAATTTTTAAAATATTAAAAAAAAAAAGAGTTAGAGAATAAACAGGTAGCTAACAAAGTGGGAAACATGTTTACAGTACACATATCCAACAAAAGACTTGTTATGGATAGAATTCAAATGTTGAAGCTCTAACTCCTAGTGTGAATATATGTGAATGTAAATGTGAATGTATCTAAAAATAGGCCCTCTTAAAAGAGGTAATTAAATTAAAATGAGGTCATTAGGATGGGGCCCTAATCCAGTCTAACTGGTATCTGTGTCAGAAGAGATTGGGACACAGAGTCAGCAGGGGCACCCACACAGAGAGGAACAACCATCTAAAGAGGCAGAAGAGGGCAGCCATGGTCAAGCCAAGAACAGGGCCTCCAAAAACAGGGCCTCAGGAGAAACTCATCCTGCTGACACCTTGATCTTGAACTCTAGACTCCAGAACTACGAGAAAATAAATTTCTGTTGTTTAAGCCACCTAACCTGTGGCATTTTATAGCAGTAGCCCCAGAAAACTAACATAAGATTCATATTCAGAAGATACAGAAAGCTCTAACAAAACTATGAAAATGATAGACAACATAATAATAGAACAAAAAATATGAACAAGTACTTCACAAAAATAGGATATCCAAATAATCTTTAAACAAATACATATGAAAAGTTGCTCAACTTTGGTTGATAGACTAGTTATCAGGAAAAATTAAAAAAACAATATAACACCCACCAGAATGGCTAAAATGAAAGAATCAGATAAAACCAAGTATTGACAAGGACGTAGAGCAAACAAAAAATACACTGCTAATGTAATAGTAAATCAGTACCAATACTCTGGGAAACAGTTTGGCAATATCATAGCTAAATATATGCATAATCTGTAATTCAGAGATTCTTCATCTAGGAATATATCCATAGAAATGTGAACATATGTTCACCAGAAGACTTGTACTAGAATAGTCATTGAAGTACTATTTATATAATAGCTAAAACCTGCAAGCTATCTGAATGGAATAGCTTGCATCTAATACTGGAATGGATTTTAAAATTGTATATTCACACATTGGACTAATATAGCCGTGAGAATAAATATTCCAAAATCATATGCAATAATATGGGCAAATCCCACAAACATTATATTAAGCAAAGGAAGCCAGACACAAAAGAGTACATGCTGTACATTTCCATAAAGTTCAAAATCAGGCACAATTAATCAGTGCTGTTCCTTTGGGTATGTAAAAGGGACCTCTGGGGCAATAAGGAAGATTCCAAGGCATGTTGGACTGGAACTGGCACTGTTCCGATCTTGTTCTAAGTGCCAGTCCCATTAGTGTGCTCACTTTGTAAAAATTCATCAAGCTGTACACTTGTGATTTGTGAACTTTTCTGTATATATGTTATATATCACTATAAAATTTTTATGAAAATGAGGAAGCCAACTCATTTGGCTTGCACTTTTTCCTTCACCTTTCCCCCTCTTCCTGCCTGGAACACAGATGTGATGCCTGAAGTGGAACAATAAGGTGACAAGCATGAGAACAAAAACCACATGCTAAAAACTGCTGGGCAGAAAACAAAGGTAGCCCAGGGGGTCCATGAGTGCACTGTGGAGCTCTGGACTGCCTACTTCCAGCCTTCTTGTGTCACAGGAAAAGTTAAAATCCTAACTTGTTTAAGTCACTGTCTAGTCAGGTTTTCTGTTATGCACAGCAAAATGCAATACTAATGGATAAACCAATTCCTCAGCAGCTTCTAAAAATTGAGGTAGATGAAGAAGAAAGTACGCATTGCACATGGTGGCTAAGGATAAAGATGGTGGACAGGGATGATCTGTATCAAGGCTGAGCCTGTCCCAATTCCTCCTCATTGGCATTTTTGTACATAAATATCCCTCTGAGTTAGGCGTCAGGCAAAGGAATTACATTTCACAGGAATGATGATACTTTTGGAAGCTTTTAACATAGGCCTGAAATAAGCGAAGAATTCAGACATCATATAATACTGGAAAAGTATACAAGTTCTGCAGCGAAAATAAGAAATGTTACGTTAATCTTCTCACCAGCAATGGGGTATATCATTCAAATGCTGTAATAAAAATCCAAATTAACAAAGGCTTATAAATGGTAGCCCCTCAGTATTAGGGACCCAAACTCTGATTATATTGCTTCTCCACCATCCCCAGGATGTTGCCCTCCTCTGCATGGTCCAACATGGCTCCCACTGCTATTCTGCATTCCAGGCAGCAGGGTGGAGGGAAGAGGGAAAGAAAGAAACATCTCTGTCTTTAAAGGCACGACCAGGAGTTGTCCATGTCACTTCTGATCACATCTACTTAGCCAGAACTTGGTCAAGAACATTAGCAAGGAACATTAGGAAATGTAGTCATTAGGAAAGGCAGCCATGATCTCACTTAAAAATTCGATTACTATGAAAGATGAGGAAAAGTGGATACAGGAGAGGCAGGGCCTAACATTCCTGCTGCTATAAAAGATGAGTAACTTTCTATATCCATCACATCTACTGAGAATCTGCATACTAGTAAGAATAATAAGCAAATTTCTTATTTCATGAAAATGAGTTTCTTAAAAAGAACTATGAGTGGAAGAACAACTTAAGATTTTTTTTTTTTACTTAAACTAATTCTTTCCTCATTGTACTCTTCTATTCTCGAAGAGTTCTGCTCAAAGTTCAACTTTCCTGTTGAGCTGTCAGATGAACTACACCTGGCTCCAAACGCTTCTGCAATTTCACCCACAACACACATCTGTCTGTGTGTAGCACTAAGTGATTATGCGTATGTGTATTCATTCTTTACTAAGCTTAGATGTATTTTTCTATGATGAAGTGGAAATAATATGGCTTTTAAAGTCTGGCAGACATTGATCCAAATCCCAACTCTGTGAATAAGAGGCCACATGACCTTGCTACACAATTCCTCCATACTCTGATACTTTTGGTTTCAAAAGAGGGGTCTGCTCTGGTTCAACCCATTCTTGACCCCATTCCTCCCACTTACTCTAACAGTTTACCTCCCTTGTGCCTTTATTCTCTTTCTCCATTAACTTCTTTCTCTCATCATACAAATAAGCTCATAGCTAATTTTTTCAAAACTCTCTCTCGTCCTTATGTCCTATGCTAGATAGATTTCCTCTCTTCATCACTTTATCAAACAGCTTCTTAAAAGAGTGTACCCCCTTCCTGGACTGCCAGTCACCCTCTGCTCTCTGGGTTCATTCCTATTACAAAATGAATCTGTTCTTACAAAAAGTCCTGACAACTTCTAAAAGCAAATCCAATAGTAAATTTCCTGCAGTCTCCACCGGTTGACTTTCTCAGAACCACATAAAACATACATGTTATAAATCACCATATATATAATATATATAATCATCTTTGATATATAATCATCTTTGACTGCCTTCTTTGCTCATTATCCACATTTCCCATGGATGCTCATCCACGTGTCTGGCTTCCATAAATTCCAGATCAGTCTCTCTAGCCTGGTATCTACTGAGTTTTAGACTATCCCAGTTTTCTTGGGGCTGAAAGATGTCTGGAGACTCAGACTTTCAGTTTTAAGACTGGGAAAGTCTCAGGCCAACCAGAATAAGTTGGTCCCCCTAAAAAACTTAAACTTTAAGCAAACAAACTATAAGTACCCACTAGACTTTTCTATTTGAATATCCTATAGGCACCACAAATTTAACATGTCCATTCCTAAAATCATTGTCACATCCCACCCTAAACCTGCTCACCTTCTTTTATACACTATTCGGTGAATGATGCCTGAGCACTGTCAGCCCTCTCAGCCATCATGTCCACTAGTCACTAGTTCACTGGGCTGCCCCTGCCTTCCTTGCCTGTTAACCTATCATTATCGTATCCTAATCTCCCTGTCCTCAGCCTTGTCTCACCAATCTACATAGCCATCTGAGTGATTTTTCTAGAACCAAAATCTGAAGTTCAAACTCCTGTCACTGGACTCATAAGTTCCAAAAGATCTAACCCCTGCCTGTTCTCCAAAAATCCTCTTTCTGATCCCTGCTACCATTCGTTAACACCAGATACTGAACTCTACACATTCTTGAGAAAGAGAATGTTATTTCAATATTCATTTCTTTGCTCATGCTCTCCTTTCTAATTGAAACATTCCCTCTTGCTACCTGATGAGCTCTTACTAACCCTTCAAAGCTTGGTTTAATTTTTGTCTTCCCTGAGAAGGTTTCACTATATCTAGAATATGCACCTCTATCATACCTCTTACACATGGAAATGCAATTGTGGATGTATTCACATCTGTTTTCCTTGCCATACTGCATATAAAATTCTTGAGAACAGGAACCTTGTATATCAATTTTGTATTCAAAGACAATATTTGGAACACTCAGGACTCAAATATATTTTTAGTTGACTGACAACCTCTTTGGGTCCTATTCCCCAACTGTACGAACTCAGGTGTCACACCTATCTTGAAGAGTATATTGCAGGGATTAACAAACAGGAAGGTACCTGTCACTCTGCCTGGAATTCAGTAGACCCTCATGTTTCTCTTCCCCTTTACTATTAAATTAAGTTCTGTAATTTCTACATGATTTATATGTTCCCAATAGATGCCTAATAAATACTTCTGACTAACTGACCCCATGATTTGGAGCAGGGAGCCAGGAAAAATTCTCCGTTCCTCCTTGAGTGAAATCAAGATGTTGACTTAGGGATTAATCAATATTTATATCAGTATTGATTCCCAGAAACAATCAGTCATCTCTACAGAGAGTTACCAAGTATCTGTGCTGTTCACAGTCAAAGAATAATTTTGCTTTAAAATAATTCTCATATGTGCACTATATACATGTACATCAACACTTGAAACGCTCAATAAAGATAGCTGAGAATAAGTATTTGAAAGGAAAGAATAATACAACTTCCCATCCACCAGACTGACCAAAAAAAATAATTTTTTATTTATTTATTTTAGAGAG
Organism: Enhydra lutris kenyoni; assembly: GCF_002288905.1. NCBI lineage: Eukaryota > Metazoa > Chordata > Mammalia > Carnivora > Mustelidae > Enhydra > Enhydra lutris. The sequence goes on from NW_019154099.1 coordinate 1,895,502, forward strand.
AAAGTGAGCATGGGTGGGAGGGGAAGAGGAAGAAGAGACTCTTAAGCAGACTTCCCACTTGCGTGGTGGAGCCTGAAGCAGGGTTCCATCCCAAGACCCTGAGATTATGACCTACGCTGAAACCAAGAGTCAGACCTCAACCGACTGAGCCACCTGGAAGCCCCAACTGACAAAAATTTTAAATGGCATTGCAAAGGTGTGGCACAATGGGGTTTCCATACACAGCTGGTGGGAACACAACCTGGAAATAGCAAACTTTAGAAAACCATTGGCCATTACCTCGTAAAATGAAACCTGCACATAGCCTGTGCCCAAGGAATTCCACTCGTATAGATACTCTAGAGAAACTTTTGTATTGGTGTACCAGGAAATATGTACAGAAAGTTCATAACATCACAGGTTATAGGGGAAGGGAAAGGAAGGGAAGAAGAGGGTAGGGAAGGGAAGGGAAGGGAAAGGAAGAAAGGACAGGAGAGAGGAGAGGAGAGGAAAGGGATGAGACCCAATGCCTATAAACGGAAATGGAATACTTTATGATAATGAATATAAGTCAACTACAGCTACACAATTCAATATAAATGAATCTCAAAACTTAAAGTTTACAAGGAAAAAAAATCAGTGAATTGCACCTATATAAATTTCAAAAATCACACCAAAACTAAATAAAATATTGTTTAGAGATCTATATGTATGGTAAAACTACAAAGAAGAGCAAAGGAATAATTTTCACAAAAATTTCACAATAATTTTCACAATTTCACTTGAATTTTCAGTTCAAGATAGAGGAAGAAAGGTATGACAAGGAGGGGGACTGAAGAGTTTCAAAGTTTTAAGTAATGTTCAGTTTCTTAGTTTCCATGATCAATAAATATTCTAAATGTTCGATTTTTGTGTCATTAACATACTATTTTTCCTTAAACTGGACATGTAAGCTTATACTCTTTTGTATGTAAAATGTCCTTTAAATTTTAAGAAGTGTTCTTTTAAACAGAGGTTAAGTAACTTTTTCAAGGTCATACTAAAAAGTAACAGAGCCACAGACTCCAAGTCTGTCTGACCATAAAGTTCATGGTGTTTTACCTCCTCACACACACATCAGCTTCCCAAATACTGCATTCACATAAAAGTTTCACATTCTTAGCCCAAATGTCCACTGATGGATGACTGGATAAATAAAATATGGCATAAACACATGATGGAATATTATTCAGCCTTAAAAAGAAGGAAATTCTGTCACATAGATGAACCTTGAGGACATTATGCTCAGTGAATTCTCAGTGACTAACTTCAGTCACAAAAGAACAAATACAATATGATCCCATTTAAATGAGGTACTCAGAGTACTCAAGCCCATAAAGACAGAAAGTAGAATGGTGGTTTCCAGGGGTCTAAGGAAGGGGAAATAAATAATTTTAAATATCAATATTCTTTAACAGTACAGAGTTTCAGTTTTGCACAATGAAAAATCTTTTGAGATGGATGGTGGTAATGAGAATACAACAATGGGGAATGAACTTAATGTCACCAAACCATACACTTAAAAATGACTAAAATGATAAATTTCCTGTTACACTTATTTTGCCACCATTTTTCAAAAGTTACACATCCTTACCTGAAAAACAATCAAGGTGAGTGGAATTTAGTGGCCGGGCACGGAAAAAAAGCGACTTTCTAGATTTCCAGGCATGGCCCACTAATTCACAGCTAATCTGCTCTCCTAGCTGCACATCATCTCCCCAGTTTCTGGGCCATGACCTCCTGGAAGTTGGTCTGTCAACCAAGGCAAATGCCATTTCTGGTTTGCGCCTGGCCTTATCCCCATGGTGATGGAATGGAATGTAGGGGAGCTTGCCAGATGGCAGATGAGTAAAAGGGCAAGATCTGAGGTTGAGAGAAACAAGACATAAAGGGGTAGCAGGTGCTGCTGAAGCAGGGTTGATGCTCAGCGGTCTGTGGGCCTCAACACTTCAGCCCATCAGTCTCCAACCACATGGTGAGAGGCACAGAGCAGAAAAGGATGAGGCATCAGAAGAGGAAATGAGAAACAGAAATCAGCTCCTGGAACGCCAAAGCAAAGAAGCCAGAATTCGCCACAAAACTGAGTTTTAAGCCTGAACACATCTCCAAAAACATGATTTAACTCATGTATAATTTAGCAACTCATCCTTACCAGCAACACAGAACAACACACACACATACCTACACAGACACATCCCCAAACATAACGTTGAAAAAGATAATTTAATCATCATCTGGAAAATTTGCCTGCACAAGAGCAATGAGCCAGAATTTAGATGATTAACTTAATTCTCTGTGTCTGACTTTCTGGCATCACGCTGACCCCCAGCTTCAGCATTCCGCTGGTCCAAAAGAGGACCCACAGCATGCTGACACTCTCCCCATTGCATTAAACCTACTCCCACAGTTATCTGAAGAATGATCAAGGCCAGTAGAGAATACATATGCAAGATTAATATTTAGAGATAAATGCCACTGAGACAGCAGTGTTCTTAAGCATTCATGAAGAATTTTGCGTGTGAAAATGCTTAGGGTTCAATTTTCAGTTAATCCTGCTGGCGGTCCTTGGAGGAAAGAAGCTGTCTGTGAGAAGAAACTGAGAACAGGAAGGTGATGGGACTGGTCAGGATCATATACAAAAGGTTATTTGCAGAACTAGGACTAAATCGCCCCATGCCCCCAGTCAGGGCTGGTTTTTATTGGTTGAGCCAAGGCGCCTCTCTGAGTACGTCACAGAAGCCTAGTGTGGTTCCAACTCTTCACATGCCCCACACAAGGTGGAATCAGACCCAGCTCATGTTTCAGAGGGGTTTTTGGAGGTCTCCCTTATTCCTGGCTAACCTCCAGTCTGAAGTTCCCCCAAGTGACCAGCCCCTGTAAGCCTCATTCAAAGGAGGACATTAATCTACTTTGATGTGTCTAGACTGTGCCTGATGCCTATTTCTACTTCAGCACAGACCAAAACACCAGATTTTGCCTCAGGGAGGAAAAAAAAATCAGCCTTACCAGAGTCCCATGACATACTTTCAAGCCTTTTGTGTACCTCCAGTCTCACCTCATTCCTGCCCTTTACACACACCATATACTTCAGACTCCAGGGCTAGTGCAAGATAGTGTACACTTAGACAGGCTGTATTCTCAGGTGACACCAAGGGCTGTGTTGAACCAAAACTGGCCTCCGTGTGTGTGTGTGTGTGAAATGAAAGAGTTGGTAGTAGTCATTAGTTCTGCTATTTCTTTCTTTTCATCACATTGGCCTCTGTGGGGTAGTTCTCATTTGAAGGAGGGCTTGGAAAAGGCCCCAAGTCAAATCTTCTTCCCCACAAGTCATACCATACATCTTCCTGCCTAGACCATCTCTTCACTGACTCTCTGATTTGCAGAAAACTGAATCTCAAAGAACAATAGAAAGTCATGGTGGTGAAAAACTGCGAAGGATGCTAGGCTTCTCTAAAATGTTTGCCAGACCCGTGTAGATCACCAGTAAATCATTTCTTCAAACTCATAACACGGAATAATAGGCATTCTCAATATCCAGTTTGCAACTGCTCTCCTGGAAAGGTCTTTAAATTTTTGTAACTGCTTTAAAGTATGAAATGGCAAGAAAAGATGGAATGGAATCCCATGTGGCTCTCCGGGTGCTCTCTGCCAACGGCTCCGTTGTGTATCTGGGATGCTGGTTTCTCGGGACTATGTTTTTCATCGTGCTTCTCAGACAGCCCTGTGTATTTCTAGTTAATTGCTTACCAATGTGGCTACTCTCTGCTGTATAAAGCTGTGTGCACCAGAGCTGAACACCATCTCTGGAAAGCTGAGGACCACCTTCTTCCCATTACCACACATCAGCTACAGAGATGTAGCTCACAGATGAAACTGCTTATCTGGGTGATTCTCCTGGCCAGGATGGCACTGGACACCTTCTTAATAATAGCATCTGCCCAAAGCCTGCTTCATTAAGAGCACTTTCTTCTTAATCAAGAACCACAAATCTCGGGTTTGCAAAAATATTACTTTGTTTTTCTATCTCAAACTCTAGAATCTAGTTAATTCTAGAGAAACTCAATACTTTTGGGGTTTCTCAATCATTGCTACTTTTGTTAAGTCAGCTCCAGATTTTCTTCTGCCCTTTTCTCCTTCTCCCCGGGGCTGACCTGAGTCCCTGACGGTTTATAGAATGTCTTAGTGTCAGCATTGGCAATAGGGATATTTCTGGTCTGAGAATGTCCTCTCTCTTTCCCCAGAATATCTGAGTTGCTTAGTCCCACCTGAGTCCCACATGTGGCCATTTTTCAGGCTAGCACTATTAAGGAATCTTTATACTCACTTTGTCTTTGACTTTGGAGCCACTACCACCTTCTGTGGCAAAGACCCCTTGGTAGAACCCTAATGCCTATACAGGTTCACTGGTTTTCCTATTTACTGCTGCTAATTAGTCTTACCCTTTTTTCCCCTCAGGCAACTTTCACACCTTCCATGAGACATAGGAAAACAGCTGTTATGGGGGCAAGAGAGGACCAGATGGGTCTCTTCTCTGCCTGGCACCCAATGAAGCCATCTTAAATCATGGCTTCCAGTCCTGGCAACATAGGGAAGCTGTAGGAAGCAGACTCCTTCTAGCGACTGAGGAGAATGAGGTACACATCCTCTCTATTCTTGAACACAAACTTTCCTGTAGATTCTGTTACCATGTGCCTTGTAGTCAGCTTTGCCAAGTGAGAGGGAGAAGCAAGATACACAGTCCCTCCACCGAGATCCCAATTCTCCAACTTTCCATCACAGAGGGCTTTGTCACATCTCTCCTGAGGGAAATTTGTTCTGCAGGTTTGGTTTCAAATATTTCTTATACCTGGGTATTAGCTGTCAGGGTGCTTGGTGTGAACAACTCCAGCTAACTTAAGCAGAAAAGGAATTTATTGAACCAATACTGGGCAGTTCAGAGAATCTCTGGGAAAGCTAGGAAATCAGCTGAAAAATCAAGAGGCTGGACAGCAAAAACTAAACACTGAATAGTTCAGGTCTTGCCACCAATGAGCCTGCCTTTGTTACCACTGTCTGGGTCACCACCTTCATACACTATCTTTGGCAGAACCCATGCCCAGGTCACAGGTCCACCAGCTGGCTGCCAGGTCAGAGAAAGATGGAACATCCAGCCCCCACATTTTTCCATGGGGGCAGGCAGGAGCCCACCTTCCACCAAGGCTCATGTGACAGAGGGATCCCCCAAACAGGAAAGGCCTCAGAACCCTTCACAGATGAAAAAAGGTAAATATCCACTGCAAGGCCTTAATATAAGGGTTAAGAACTTTATTTCCTTTACTTCTCGCTCCATTTTCAGCTTCCCTCTTATATAACTGCCTAAACAAAAGAAGGTCACAAGGTGAAAGGGAGTATGAAGGAAAATGGCATATAAATTAACACCTCATGATATATTATCTCCCAAATTGTATCTCCCTAATTTCCTATAATTCCATGGACTGAGACATTTTTATTCCCATTTTGTATGTGAGAATGTCTAGATTAAGAAGTGTTCCATGATCTTGGGCAATGTGTTCATCTTCTATATGCCTCCGTTTTCTCATCTATGCATTAGGATAAGCCTACCTCATAGGGCTGTTATAAGAAGGTTCTAGTTTATAGCTTTGAAAGAGATAAAAACATTAAAGTCATGACTTCACTCTAAGATCTGGAAAGAGGAAACAGAAGAAATGGAACTCTCAGTGGAGCTTCCCAATGGGGAAATAGACAACAGATGAATTTTGAAGAACACAGACAGGACTGGGGGCTAGCAGGTACAGATGAGAAGAAAACCCTGTTGAGTCTGGCTGGGAGCTTGGGAATGCTTCCTAGGTAAGCCCCAGGACTACAGGCTGTTCCCAGTTCCCTAACTGACCTGGGGGTGGTTTCCAAAAATGGAGTGTCCGGGAGGCTCTCCCACTTGCTCCTGCAGTACTTACTGCATATCTGTAACCTCACTGCCCAGCAGGTCCTCAGTAATGTTTATTTTGCCAACGAAGGCAGCAATTAATTCCAGCAGAGGGGAAGGGAAGCTGGGTAAAGTTCCACAGAGGTTTCAGCCTACGAGCAGGAATTTTTTTTCCAGATGGGAAAGCAAGAGGCAATGTACTACAAACAGAAAAACCAAAGAGAGAGAGGACAAGGCTGGTATGAGAAAAGACAGATAATCTCAGAAGGGCGGGGGGGGGGGGGGGACACTTAGTAACCTAGACAGAGAACACAGTTTGGACGAGGGAAGTTTGAGGGGCTCATAGAGACCCAAGAAACATCCCCCAAAGAGAGGGGCTGAAGGCAGAAATCTGGATGACCCATAGATAACATGCAGAGGAGGAAGGGATGAGAACGAATGCTGTGGCCCGAGGACAGCAACATTTCAGAAGCAGGGAAGATAAAGCATCAGAGACTCAGGACACAGAGAGAGGTAACACAGATGGGGCTGTTGTGAGAACGCCATGGGAAGAGTTTCCAAAGTCAACAGGCACAGGCAGCTAAGCCATCCTTTCAGATTTAGCCCGAAGGGCATGGGGAGTGGCTGTAATTTAAAATCACAGAGCTAGCTCTGGAGCAGTGGCTCTGCCCTGGGTCTTCAGGGTCCCACTTAGCCCCTGGCAGCTTTCATAGAAACTGTGCAAATCCACTTTGGTACCAATGAAGGGGTTTGTGTTTGGGGTTATGACAAAAGATGTGAGGTTCTCAGAGCTGTAGTCTCTTGGAGAAAAGAGAAAAGAGAAAAAAGAAAAAAAAAGTGTGACATTTTCTAATGTGTGATAAAGGAAATGCACGAGAATGTTCCCAGTGTTGGCCTGAGGTGATGGGTAGTTATTTTCCCATCAGTAAGCCCTGTGAAACAATCCGGGACTGTCCCTCCTTGAGGAGCAGAGGCTGCTGGCAGTAGTCACCATCTAGGAGAGCAGGTGTGGTTGAAAAGCGATACTGACAGGCCTTGCCATGCACACACGTGCTGAAGCTGGGTGTTTATTTAAACACTGCAGCTGCTGCTCCCAGATCCTGGAGCTGTTTGTGCCTCGCTATTAGAATCCTAGGACTTTTTTTTAACACCTTAGTTCCACAAGACCTATCCCAATTCTGTTTGCTACATAATGTGTATTTGTGTTTCACCAAAGCGCTTAGATTTTGCAAATATTTTGCACGGCTGCAGAGATTGTGCAGGTCTGTCTCAATAACGTCTCAGAAACTTACGCAGAGGTCTCACCTAAAGTTACAATTTCGGATAGCGTTATAGATCCATCCCAAATTCAGACTCAAGAGTTGACAGATTTCTCCTGTCTGCCACTGGAATTACTAAACACAAATCCTTTGAATTGAAGCCCTGTCCTCTGGGACAAAGAAATGACTTGGGCTTCTGCCTAAGAAACAAGAGAACAATCTAAAAACCTTACCACCAGAATCACAATGAAAATATGAAAGAAGCAAAACTACCCATACAATAACATAAAACTTTAGAAATTACAGCATTCTAGATTCCAATACGAAACTAAATAATCCTCCTTAATCCACAGCCGACAGCCAACATCTGTGCCCATTCCCCTCCAGTGCTTCAGGCTGTAGAGGGGGGCTTACAACCTGCACTACCCTGAGACCATTTTGTTTTCTGTATTGCTTGCAGGAAACTGCTTTATATTGACTTCATTCCACCTATACATTTGCCTCTGCCTGCTCCTGCTGGTCCAGTTTGCCTGTGGGTCCAGAAGACTCTTATTTGTTGCCTGAGGGAACAACAGTGAACCTTTCCTAACAGAAGCCACTGAAATCTGTGCCAGGGGGACCCGATCAGTTTCCATAAAGTGAAAGTCCCACTTCTTCCAACACCACCACCACTCATTGCCATCTCAGCACCTACCATGTGTCCTTTTTAGTCTTTTAATCAAGCCCCAAAGAGGGTCCTTTGTATCTTACCTTATCTCACCCCTGGGCCAGGTCTTGTCTGTTCTTAAAAATTGGGCTTTCATACAGATTTCTCTTCACATGGGCAAGTGAAGAGAAATAAAACTGGGTATATGAGAATATTCTAAAGCACAAACAGAGTTGAGAAGAAAGGCCAGACACTCTGTGAGACTCCCTACCCTCTAAAGCAAATATCATTTAAAAAAAAGAAATATCACAACATGCTCATGTTACTAATAAAAATTCAAGAGTGTATGATCTCTGTGAATAAAAAGATAAACCACAGTAAAAAGAGAACTCTTTGAAAAAAAATCATATTTCATGCAAAGGAAAGTGTAAATAAGAGCTAGTTTTAAGGCAGAAAGTTAGTAAACAAAATAGTAGTAAATAAAAACTAATGAAGTAAAGGGCAAACTTGAACAACACCCCCTGCATAAAAAGGAAGAGAGGATAAGATATGGTAAGAGTGTAACCAAAAAAAAATAAGCATTTCTGAAACATACCATAAAACAATACATACTAGAAGAAACTATACTGCATTGTTGTTTTTTTTTTAAACCCAAGCCTGAATGTACAGCGTCCTTATAATAACCCAGTCAATCATTTTGAAAAGAAGTTTATACCTAGCATGTTTTAGTGAATTTTTTAAATTCCAAAAACAAAGAAAGAATTCTAGACACATTCAAGCAAAAACTACGAGTCACCTATAATTTTAGCTTCGGTTTGCCTAAAGGCAAAGGTTTGGTTGGGTTTGCCTAAAGGCAAAGGTTTACATACTACTACTTTGGTGAGTAGGGAGCATAATCCCAGGGAAGAAATTGGGGAAAAAGAGGAGACCAAAAAGAATAAATATACAAGGTCCCCTTGGTATCAAGTCAGCACAACTAATTTCTCGAAACCTCACAGGACCAGCGTGTCTGAGTGGCTCAGTCAGTTGAACATCCAAGTGGTGATTTCGGCTTAGGTCTTGATCTCATGGGTAGTGAGACTGAGCCCCCTGTTGGGCTCTGTACCCAATGGGAGTCTCTCTCCCCCTCTCCTCCTGCCCCCATTCTCTCTCCCTCTCTCTAAAATAAATAAATAAAATCTTTAAAAAAAAAAAAAAACTCACAAGGCCATCTTCTAAGAAGTCCTTTGACCTTTTTCAACTCAGAACAATCTGTCCACAAGACAAGAGGAAAAGATTTTATCCATCGCTTTTCAACTCCCATTGGCCAATGATTTGCACACACACACCCTAACGCAGGAGTGTTAACTTCCATACACTTCTGGATTGCACATACATAATGCCCAGCAAGTCCCCAGAGGCCTGTGCCTCCGCATTATCAGAGAAGCTCCAGCGCAGAAGGTGAGGAATGTGAACGCACGGCTTGACGTGAGGCAAGGGGCTGGCAGCTGTGTCCACGTGAATCAGTTGGGCAGACAAAACTGCTCATCACAGCAGCACCCAGGGCAGAACAAGTGCCAGGATTCCAGAAACTCTGTTGAGCTCAAAAAATTCTGAAGCACCAGTTCCACTAACAAAAGTTCTGAAGTCAACTTCGAACTTCTCCACAACACTAATTTTAATTAAGCATAGCAAACCATGCCAACTTCATATCAGGCACCACGCGCTAAATGCCAAAAGGCAATGAAACAGTATCTCCAAAGCTTAGAGAGAAAAAAGTCTAATGCAAGAATTCATACACAGCTATCACCTTCTTGTAGAAAGACAACAGAAAGATATCCTCAGATGGAGGGGGCTCAAAAAATGTCCTACTCTCTTTCGGAATAAAGTACCTGCAGCAAATCCCGTGAAAACAGAAATGAAGGGCAATGAAGATCCCACGAAAGAAGAAGTTGTAGCCAGAAAAGATTATTGGAAGCATGAAAACCACTTAAATTATGGATCTAGGTCTAACTGATGACTCAATCTGATTGGAAACCTTAACAGAAAATAAGAAAAATACTTTATAAGGAGATACACATTGTCTACTTTTTTAAATTAAATGGTGAGGTTTATAACCATGCATTAAACATTTAAAGTCCCAAATAATTCACTGTTCAAAATTGGGGATTCATAAATGATGATTTTGTTCTTGATTTTGATATTTCAAAAAAAAGATGGACTTCATAAGGTTGAGTTTTATGTCTTTAAGTTATGTGTTAGTGGAATAAAAAACAGAAAGCTGACATTCAAAGAGGAAAAATGTGAAGCAAATAGTATATGTAGCATAAATTAAAATAAAAAAGGAAATATAGGAATACTATACATCAAGATGCACAAAAGAAAAATTAGATAAAAGTTTATGGGAATAGAGGTGCCCTGCATGGCTCATTCAGTTAAGTGTCTGCCTTTGGCTCAGGTCATGATCCCAAGGTCCTAGTGTCCAGCCCCACACTGGGTTCTCTTCTTAGTGGGGAGCCTGCGTCTCCCTCTCCCTCTGCCTGCCTCTCTCTTCCTCTCAGTGTCAAATAAAGAAATAAAATCTTTAAAAAAGAAGAAAAGCTATAGGAATAAATGGATCAAATGCCTGTACTGAAAAAAAAAAAAAAAAAGACTTTCAGAATGGATAAATAATAATAAGCTACCTAGGAGAGATTCTGTATATATTATTTTTTTAAGACTGGCAAAAATATATCCCACAAATGTAACATGTAATTCAAAATAAATTACATTAAATTTTTTAAAGGTTTTATTTATTTATTTGACAGACAGATCACAAGCAGGCAGAGAGGCAGGCAGAGGGGGGCGGGGGAAGCAGGCTCCCCGCTGAGGAGAGAGCCCTACGTGGGGCTTGATCCCAGGACCCACGACCCAAACCGAAGGCAGAGGCTTTAACCCACTGAGCCACCCAGGCACCCCATAAATTACATTAAATTTTAAACAAAGCCAAATTTTAAAAATTGATAAGTGGTACTATCCATAATAAATATTTTACAACAGAACGCTTGTAGACATCTAAGAACAAAGCACCAATATATAAAGCTGATTCCAAGTTCAGAGATACCAGTACCAGCCACTATCTGACCCCAGCACACCTCACAATAACACTGAGATTTGATATCACTGGTGGGGTCTTACTTTCTAGATAAGGAAACTGAGGCTTAGGAAGGTTAAGTGCTTGCCCAGGAGGTTCATATAAATAATAAGTTGAAGAGTCCAGAACCTGCTGCCAGGAATACCACTTACCATACCTCCAAATTCATGTCATCCACTGAAAGCTTTTATTTCTGTTTGTCCAATCAGGTGCAGTGGTCGTTAAGACACAATGGGTCACAAACATAGCAGCTCTCTCCTTGCGGTCCCATGGTTGGTTTACATGCCCACCCACTTGAGATTAGGTGTGGATCTGCACCCATAGAGCTTTCAGATAGTCTCTACCCACAGCGATGTTCCACATTATGAGTATGATAATGGCACAGATCAAGACCCCACCCATACCCCCATCACTTCAGTGGACTTGTAGGAGATGAAATTAACCTTTATTGTTTAAACCACTAAATTTGAGGAGTGGTTCCTTACTACAGCATGGCCTACATCTATCCTGACTGATTCATCATTAATACATTTTTTTTTTCTCCAGGATGGAGTCAAAGACAAACCCTAACAGTATTCCACAGGAAGCAGTTTCATTGGCCTAAAGCCATTAATGCAGTAATTTTGAGCTTCAATCATCTAGCCAATTACTAATCTACATAACTGTACTATCACAGGGAACACATGGCTATCAAGAGAGGCCTTATCAAAGACTTACTGATATCCAAAGATACTGTGTCTATTACATTTCTTTTATTTACTATATGAGTTAATAATTCCCCAAAACAGGTGAGGTTAGTGTGGAATGACTTCTTTAACAACAGCCGTGGCGATCACTGCTTCCTTTCCTAAATAGTCACAGGTGGGTTTTTTGGTTTGTTTTTAAAGAAAATCTGAGAAAGAAGAGGGTATGGAGAAAAAGAAGAAAGGAGAGGTAGGTAACATTTGATCCAAATCTTAGAAGAGAAATACAATTTTTATAGGCAGAAACTGAGAGGAAAGGACATTTCAGGTTGAATGACAGAATGAACAAAACAGAAAAAATGAAAGTGTGTGGCTTTGAGTTAACCTTCGCTTTCCTTCTATTTTAGACTATGAAACAAAGCAGGAGACAGTGATTCCATAATGTGTAAACGTTGTTAATGTGTACAAGGAGTTCTAGAACAAAAAGCCAGAGGACAGAGAAAAATTTCATCTTTAAGTCGTCAGCAACTTGTAATAAGTGATATAAACTTTGTCTTTAAATTCACCTATAGATGAATTTTAAGTACATAAAGAATCAGATAATAACCTAAGCCTTCCCTAAGATTGCTTTTAAAAGACACTAATAAATTTTCAAGAACATTTAATTTAAAAACTCCTTCTTAAGATTATAGGCAGATAAATAAAAACCCTTTAAAAGTTTTCCACTTGAGGAATGAGTTCTCTCTACTAAGCTCTTTCCCTAAAGTGAGTTCATTTCCCATGCACTTGGTGACTACATTCAGAGATTTCACGACACAAATAATAGAAAACATCTGTGGATTAACTACGGGCTCTCCTTGGCTGAGTAGGAGAAGTCATACCTCGTCTTCATGGTGTCATCCCAGAGGTCAGAGTTCTTCTGTCAAGCAAACAAAGCAGGAAATTTCCAAATAATCTAAGAAAACATTCACCATTTCAGACAGTTTTTTCCATTATTTATGATGCAGCCCATGATAAGATGGAAATTTTCTGAGGTTAGCATGATAAGTTTCATGTAAGCAAGGCACAGCTAATGGCTTAAGGAGTGGAATTCTGGTGCTTCCTGAAGAGGTCATTTTAGCACAATCTTCCCCTGACAAAGCTAAGCTACTTATAGATTCCTTAGATAAGATTACAAAGCAGACAGCAGGATGTAGCCCCAATTCTAATGCCTCAAGACAAAAATGACAGAAAATAGCAAACTAAATACAAAAAAGCAAGGAACTCCTGAAAAGCAAGACAACTCTTTTTTTTTAACCTTCAGTTTTTCTGCTCCCCATACAGACTAAAATGATAGTAAACTCAACTGTTTGAGTCAGTAATTAGCCACAGGGCTGGGCAAGCATTTCAAAGTGAATGAACCAAAACCCCAATTTTACCTAAATTGCCAATGAATTTGAACCAAGGTTTTTGAGTTGCACTTAGTTTACTACATGAGTGTCATTTCTGAGCATGTCTTCATTCCGGTTTTTCATCGCAAGACAACAGGATGTAATGACAGTGCCAGCTAAGACACACAGGACAGATAGGAAGATTAAAGGCAAGTTTTGTGCTTCTGCTGTCAATTCCCCTTGAACAAACTGTGTCACCTCTAGACATCAGGAACCTCCTCTGATAAGCTCGCCCTGCAGCAGGTTGGGGCACAACCTTACATTTCTTAGAGTCCTCTCTAGCACAAATTTTATAAAAAGAGGAAGTAAAAATCCTAGAAAAGTACAAGTTCCTATTTTCACAAGATTTCTCAAGCTACTTTGCAGTTTCAAAACACCAAGCTGTTACCTAAAACTATGAGAACAGAGAATTTTTAAAGCTGTAAGAGACTAAAAATTACCTAGTCTAGAAAGTTCTTACAATGATAAAGAAGTAGAAGTCATCAGAGGAGAAATGACTGGTAAAGATCAGTTAGCTGGTGGGGACCCCTAGTTCCTGATCTGGGACTTTTTTCTTCTATGCTGTGCTGCCTTCTTTGTCTATATTTAAAGTTGATGAAAGGCTAAAGGTGAAGGGACAAATTCTTCCATCTAAATAGTTCTTCAATCTGTTTCTTTCTAGCCCATATCATACTACTTTCCACATTGCTCAAATATTGCCAAGAAAAGTAACATTTACTTTCCTAACGGATTGCCCCAATTTAAATCTCATCATCTCCAGGCCTGTTCTCTGCTATTTAGAGTAAATTAGAATAATTTACCTAAATTTCCCAAGGGTTGATTTCAAATATTCTTTTTTTTTTTTAAGATTTTATTTATTTATTTGACAGACAGAGATCACAAGTAGACAGACAGGCAGGCAGAGAGAGAGAGGCGGGGAAGCAGGCTTCCTGCTGAGCAGAGAGCAGAACCCTAGGATCATGACCTGAGCCGAAGGCAGAGGCTTTAACCCACTGAGCCACCCAAGTCCCCCAAATATTCTATAATGTAAGTTTAAATTTCTCTGCATGGCCTGAAAGACTGTTTATGATCTGACTGTGTGTAATTCTCCCCAATGAGCATGTGTTGCTCCAGGGGAAGGCATTCCTTGTAAATCATGGTTTTTGTTTCTCACCTCTCACATGCTGGTTCCCTTCCTGGAATATCTTTCTCCCTTTTGTTTGACGGAGTAAGACTTCCTTCTCTTTCAAAACCTGGTTTAAAGAATACTGGCCCCAATGGCCAATGTCTGTTGAGATCAAACTATTAGGCAAACATGAAGTACCCACACAGCACATCCAGAAATGCCAAATTAGGCCCTGTAATAGTTTGCTAACATATCCTATGAACACCACAATAAAAACTCATCCAGATCTAAGCCACATAGACAAAATGTTATCTGACTAATAAAATAGGGAAAGACTTTCTGAGCACAAAAGTAATAGAAATCAAGGAGAAAAAAATATATACATAAAAATGAGAAACTTCTGTTGTTTGTGAAAAGATTTGGAAATTGTGCATAGGACAAAAGATTGGTATCCTTAAAAAATAAAAAAGTCTTACCAAACAATAAGAAAAGCACTAAAAACTGCAATAAATAAATAAGCAAAAAAAGTATACTGAGATACATTAAAGAAGGCAGATTAAGATTAAAAATCTTAATCCCATTAATAGACCAAAATAGCAAATTAAGAGATAGTATTTTTAAACTATTTAATTAACAAGGACTGCATTCAGTGATGATAAGAGAACCAGTAAAATAATCACTCTCATAATTTGCTTATGGGAGCTAGATTTATATTGTCTATATGGAAAGGAATTTTGCAGTACATTTCACAAGCCTTAAAATTTCATTTATCCCTTTGACTATATTTTTCCTTCTCAAAATCTAGCCTAAGAAAATTGTCATAAATTGTAGAAACTTTTACTTCATAGTGTTATTTATGCAGCAAAACAGATTATATCATTACTGTGCAATAAAGGAATAATTAAATAAATTATAATACAAATATAGAATATAATATAGTAAATAAAATTTCCATTTAATATTATTTTAACAACATGATAAATGCTTATAATACAATGAAAAATTTAAAAACAAAATGAAAATTGCTTTTGTAGTATGATCCAAATTATATTTTTAAATATATGTATGCTTAGAAAAAGACTGGAAAGATCTATATGAAAACATTTACATTGATTATATCTGGGGAATTTTAAAATTTTTTCCTTATACTTTTCATGATTTTACAAATTCTCTGTGATAATTTCACATTGCTTTTATAATCAGGCAAAGATGTTGGCTAAGGAAACAAAACAAATTTTATACATATGTATAAAATTTGTACATATATATAAAATTTGTACATATATATAAAATTTGTGTGTATTACCATATATGTACAAAGATGTATATATTTTATTTCATATATGTATATGTTTAAAAATTGGCTCAATCCATTAACAAACTATATGATTAATCTTTTTCTTAGTAGAATATTCCTTTCAATACCTAGTGAAAATACCTAAGGCTCCTGATGCTCACAAGACGTGGGGTATAGCAGCACCACCACTGGTGAATTCAAACAAAAAAAAAAAGTCTTCTCTAAGGGCACCAGAAACTTCTTCTTCAGTTACAATTTTATAACGTTGCATGCAGTTTTGTGATTAACATCCTCCACCAGACTAAGAATTTCAGGAGAGCAAGGGTTACCTACATGTTGGATAACTAGAGTATGATCCAGAGTACAGCATGCTTGGACACCTAGGAAGTGCTCAATCAACTTTAGCTCATTATGAAGAAGAAGGAGGGGGACAAACAAGAAAATCTGAGGTCATGGGGGCCTCTAAGACAATGAGACATTTGCCAGTAATACTCTTAGGCGTCTCATATCCTATCTCCCTGTCCCCCTATAGCCATTCCTAGAAGGAGACCATATGAAAGATGGAATCCAACTTTTCTCTTTTCAAATTCATTCCCACTTAAAGTCCTTTTCACCAAAAGACTCCTTCTAGATATTTTACCTAATTAGAACCACCAAAACTTAGGTGTTAATTAATACTTGGCTGGACACAGCCCACAGGTGTCTGAATCCATAAAAAGTCTTACTGTCCAGAACAAAACTCCAGTTGGCAAAACAAGGAGTCAGGTAAGATCCTTATGGGCCTCCCAACATCCCTTGTGCTGTTTCTCACAGCCAGCAAGACCTGCTCTGATCGTCTTAAATGAGAGACTGTCAGAGACTAAAATAAAGAGACTCCACAGTGCTTACTAGTCAGCCTCCCACCCTCAATCCAGTCTCCTGCCCAGGCTTTCACACCGCTGAGAGAGTACAGGCCGGGTCCCAGTGAATGCAGTCACTCATGACTATAAGAGCATTGAGGATTGGACCATGTATTAGCAATAAGAAAGAAGAATGCTTTAGAAGGCTTGCCAGGGTTTCTCAGTTCAACAATTCATCCAGGGCAAGCAATTAAGCCAAAAGGATATTAAGGAAAAATGATGTTGTTTACTGTCTATGAGACTTATGAGAGAAGAATAGATTGGTAAACATTTTTTAAAGTAAAACACTTTTTCTTGTTTCTAAGAATTTCATGGTAAGAATAAGTTCTACCACCAAGAGGAATTAATGAAGATTTTCCAAAGTATCAGATCATGGCTAATTTTCCTAAGCTTCCAAAGTGTGTGATTTATTGATACTGTCTGGAATTTACATTCATGAGAAGTAAATTATCTAAATTTTTATGAATCCCATCTTGTTCTTAATGAGCAAAACAAAAAACAACAAACACAAAACATTCACTGTTGTAAAATAGTCTTTGCAGCTAAAAGGGGTGCTGACTTAACCATTAAACAAATCTGGTTTTCAATCTGGCTCAGGCACTAGATAGCAACGTGACCTTGACCAAGTCTCTGTCATCTCTCCAATAGAGAATGATGGCAGCCACCTCAAAGGAGAGTTGTTAGGATTAATCAAGGATGCCTCCTACAGTTCCTGATACAGCAGATGATAAATGGTCCATATCCAGATCTGAGTAAAAATAATGTCATTTAACCCAACATTTATCAATAGATACTCCCCTCAGTGCCTTGAATTTAGATAATACCTTTTTCTTGAATGTGAATTTCCAGGGGATCTTCTTGCTTGCACCAGCATTTTCTTATTTCATCTTTGCCTGAGAAATAGCAAAGACACTTACAATTGTCCCCATTTTGAAGTTGAGGAATTAAAGCTCACAGAAATTCAATGAATTGTGCATACCCGTTACGCTGGCTAGAAATAAAATGAAAATACCAGAGTTCTGAGTATTCTAACTTCTTTACTCTTTTTTAAGTTTTTATTTTCATTTCAGTTAGTTAACATACAGTGTTATATTTTTTTCAGGTGTTAGGATATAGTAATTTAACATAATTTAACATGAATTCTATTCATCACCCACTATTCATTGTGACAAATGCACTCCTTAATCCCCATCACCTATTTCACACATCCCTCCACCCCCTCCCCTCTGGTAACCATCAGTTTGTTCTCTATAGCTAAGAGTCTGTCTCTTGGGAGTGCCTGTGTAGTTCAGTCTTTAAGGTACTGCCTTAGGCTCAGGTCATGATCCCAGGGTTCTGGGATTGAGCCCTGCATTGGGCTCCCTGCTTGGCGGGAAGACTGCTTCTCCCTCTCATACTTCTCCTGCTTGTGTTCCCTCTCTCACTGTGTGTCTCTCTCTGTCAAATAAATAAATAAAATCTAAAAGAAAAAAAAAAAGAATCTGTCTCTTAGTTTGTCTCTCTCTTTTTTTTTCCTTTGCTCATTTGCTTTGTTTCTCAAATTCCACATATGAGTAAAATCATATGGGATTTTTCTGCTGCTGACTGATTCGTTTTGCTTAGCATTATACTCTCTAGCTCTGACCATGATGTTGCAAATGGCAAGATTTCATTTTTTATGGCTGAATAATATTCCCGTGTGTGTGTGTGTGTGTGTGTGTGTGTGTGTGTGTGTGTGTGTGACATCTTTATCCAGTCGAAGGACACTTGGGCTGCTGCTTCCGTATCTTGGCTACTGTACATAATGTTGCTATAAACATAAGGGTGCATGTAGCCCTTTGAATTAGTGATCTTGTATTCTTTGGATAAATACCCAGTAGTGCAATTGCTGGATCATAGGTAGTTTTATGCTTAACTTTTTGAGGAACCTCCATACTATTCTCCACAGTGGCTGCACTAGTTTGCAATCCCAGCAACAGTGCGTGAATATTCCCTTTTCTCCACATCCTCACAACATCTGTTGTTTCTTGTGTTGTTGACTTTAGCCATTATGACTGGTGTGAAGTGATATCTCATTGTATTTTTGATTTGCATTTTCCTGATGGTAGATGATGATGAGTCTCTTTCCACGTGTCTGTTGGCCACCTGGGTATCTTCAGAGAAATGTCTGTTCATGTCTTCTGGTCATTTTTAATTGGATTATTTATTTTGGGGTGTTGAGTTTTGTAAATTCCTTATATATTTATCAGATATGTCATTCGCAAATACCTTCACCCATCCAGTAGGTTGCCTTTTAGTTTTTTTATTGTTTCCTTCATTGTGCAGAAGCTTTTCATTTGATGTAGTCCCCATAGTTTTTTTTGCTTTTGTTTCCCTTGCCTCAGAAGACAGATCTAGAAAAAATTTGCTATGGCTGATATCAAAGAAGTTGCTGCCTGTGTTCTCTTCTAGGATTTTTATGGTTTCAGGTCTCACATTTAGATTCTTCTCCATTGAATTTATTTTTGTTTATGGTGTAAGAAGTCATCCGGTTTCATTCTTTTGCGTGTAGCTGGCCAGATTTTCCAATACCATTTGCTGAAAAGACTATTCTTTTTCCACTGGGTATTCTTTCCTGCTTTGTCAAAGATTAGCTGACCATATAGTTGCAGGTTTATTTCTGAGATTCCTATTCTGTTCCCTATATGTGCCTATTTTTGTGCCAGTATATACTATTTTGATTACCATGGCTTTGTAATATAACTCAAAGTCCAGACTTGTGATGCCTCCAGCTTTGCTTTTCCTCCTCAAGATTGCTTTGGCTATTCGAGGTCTTTTATGGTTTCAAACAAATTTTAGGGTTGTTTGTTCTAGTTCTGTGAGAAGTGCTATTGGTATTTTGATAGGGATTGCATTAAATGTGTACATTGCTTAGGTCAGAACAGACATTTTAACAGGATATATTCTTCCAATCCATGAGCATGGAACATCTTTCCATTTCTTTGTGTCATCTTCAACTTCTTTCATTGGTGTTTTATAGTTTTCAGACTACAGCTCTTTCACTTCTTTGGTCAGCTTTATTCCTAAGTATCTTATTATTTGGGGTACTATTATAGATGGGACTGTTTTCTTAATTTTTTTCCCTGCTGGTTCATTACTGATGTATAGAAATGTAATAGATTTCTGTACACTGATTTTTGTATTTGTGACTTATAATGAAGTTGTTTATCAATTCTAGCAGTTTTTTTGGTGGTCTTTAGGGTTTCCCACACAGAGTCTCATGTCATCTGCAAAAAGTGACAGTTTTACTTCCTCCTTACCAATTTGAATGCCTTTTAAACCTTTTTGTTGTCTGACTGATGTGGCTAGGACTTCCAGTACTGTGCTGAATAAAAGTGGTGAGAGTAGACATCCTTGTCTTCTTCCTGACCTTAGAGGAAAAGCTCCCAGTTTTTCCCCCATTAAGAATGATGGTAGCTATGGGTTTTTCGTAGGTGACCTTTATAATATTGAGGTATGTTCCCTCTAAACCTACTTTGTTGAAGGTTTTTTATCATGAATGTTGTTGTACTTTGTCACATGTTTTTTTCTGCATCTACTGAAATATGGTTCTTATTCTTCCTCTTATTGCTGTGATGTATCATGTTGATTGATTTGTGAATATTGAACCAGCCTTGCAACCCTGGAATAAATCACACGTGATTGTGGTGAATAATTTTTTTAATGTATTTTTGGATTTGGTTTGCTAATATTTTGTTGAGGATTTTTATATCTATGTTCATCAGGGATATTGACCTATAGTTCTCTTTTTTAGTGGTGTCTTTATCCGGTTTTGTCATCAGGGTAATGCTGGCCTCATAGAATAAATTTGGAAGCTTTACTTCTTTTATATTTTTGAATAGTTTAAGAAGAATAGGTATTAACTCTTTTTTATGTTTGGTAGAATTTGCCTGTGAAGCTGTCTGGTCCTGGACTTTTGTTTGTTGGGAGTTTTTTGATTATTGGTTCAATTTCTTTGCCTGTTTTCAGTCTTTTTTAAATTTTCTATTTCTTCCTGTTTATGTTTTGGTAGTTTATAAGTTTCTAGGAATTTATCCATTTCTTCTATATTGTCCAATTTGTTGGCATATAGTTTTTCATAATATTCTTTTATTATTGTTTGTATTTCTGTGACATTGGTTGTTATTTCTCCTCTCTTGTTTCTGATTTTGTTTATTTGAACCCTCTCTCTCTAGCTCTTTATTTTTATGGTCTAGAGGTTTGTTAATTTTGTTGATTTTTTCAATAAAGCAGCTTCCAGTTTCATCAGTCTGTTCTATTGTTTTTTTAATTTCTATATCAGTTATTTCTACTCTAATCTTTATTGTTTCCTTCCTTTTGCTGGTTTTAGGTTTTGTTTGTTGTTCTTTTTCTATCTCCTTTAGGTGTAAGGTTAGGTTGTTTATTTGGGACTTTTCTTGCTTCATGAGGCTATAAACTTTCCTCTTAGAACTGCTTTTGTTGCATCCCAGAATTTTGGACCATTGTATTTTCATTTTCATCTGTTTCCGTGTACTTTATTTCTTCTTTTATTTCCTGGTTGATCCATTCATTATTTAGTAGCATGTTATTTTTGCTCTTTCCAGATCTTTTCCTGTGGTTGATTTCTAGTGTCTTAGCATTGTGGTTAGAAAAGATCCATGGTATGATTTCAATCTTTTTAAATTTGTTGAGACTTATGACCTAATATGTGATCTATTGTGGAGAATGTCCTCTGTGCACTTGAAACAATGTGTATTTTGCTGTTTTAAGATGGACTTTTCTGAATATATCTGTCAAATTCATCTGTTCCAATGTGTCATTCAAAACCACTATTTCCTTGTTGATTTCTCTTTAGAAGATCTGTCCATTAATGTAGGTAGAGTGTTAAAGTCCCCTACTATTATTGTATTATTATCAACTAACTAATTCCTTTATTTTTATAACTGTTGTACTTGGGTGCTCCCATCTTGAGTGCATAAGTATTTACAATTGTTGTCTTCTTATTGGATTGTCCCCTTTATTATTACATAGTGTCCTTTTGTGCCTCTTGTTACAGTCATCATTATAAAGTCTACTTTGTTCAATGTAAGTATTGCTACTCCAGCAATAATACATTTTCTTTATCATCCATTTATCATAGATATTTCTCTACCCCCTTGCTTTCCATCTGCAAGTGTCTAGGTCTAAAATGAGTCTTTTGGAGCAGATAAATGGGTCTTGCTTTCTTTTATCCATTCTATCACCCTATGTCTTTTAATTGGAACACTTAGTCCAGTTACATTCAATAATTATTGATAAAAAGCATTTATTGCCATTTTATCATTTGTTTTGTGGTTGTTTCTGGAGATTTTCTCTGATCCTTCCTTGTCCTTTTTTTCATGGTTTGCTGATTTTCTTTAGCAATATATTTGGATTTCTTTCCTTCATTCTTTGCATATTTATTGGTGGGTTTTGATTTGTGATTACCACTAGGTTTATATGTAACATCTTCTGCATATAGCAGTCTATAATTACATTGATGGTCATTTAAGTTTGAACCCATTCTTTATTCTTCTCCTCCCCACGTTTTAGGTGTATGTTATCATATTCTATGTCCTTTTATTTTGTGAGTCCTTTGACTAAGTTCTAAAGAAATATTCATTTTACTGCTTTTATTTTTATACTGTCACTTTTGGCTGCTCCTTTCTACTCGGAGTCCCCTTTGAAATTTCTTGCAGGACTACTTTAGGGGTCATGAACTCCCGTTAGTTTTTTTTGTCTAGGAAACTCTTTCTCTTCTTCTGTTCTGAATGATAAGCCTTGCTGTATAAAGTATTGGTTGCAGATCTTTTTTCCCTTCAGCACTTTGAGTATATTACGCAACTCCCTCTGACTTGGGATGTTTCTGCTGAAAAGCCCCCCGCTAGCCTTTTGGGGTTTCCCTTGTAAGTTACTGTCTTCTTTTGTCTTGCTGCTTTTAAGACTTTTCTTTACCATTGTAATTTGCAAATTTGCTTACAATATATCTTGGTGTGGATCTGCTTTTATGGATTTTGTTGGGGGTTCTCTGTGCCTCCTGGATCGAGATATCTGTTTCCTTCCCCAGATTAGGGAAGTTTTCAGATATTATTTCTTCAAGTAAATTTTCTTCCCCCTTTTCTATAATACAAACGTTATTATGTTTGATGGAGTCACTGAGTTCCCTAAGTCTATTCTTATTTTGCATATTTTTTCCTCTCTTTTTTTTTTCAGGGTTATTACTTTGAATACTCTGTCTCCCAGGTCATTCCTCCTCTGCTTTTTCCAGCCTGTTATTCATTCCATGAAGCATGTTTCTCCTTTTGTTTCTTGAGCTCTTTACTTCTGCTATGTTATTTCTTATTTCTGTGTTAAGGTTCTCACTCATGTCTTCCACTCTTTTCTCAAGTCCAGTGAGTATCCTTACAATCATTGCTTTAAATACTTTATCAGGTATGTTATTTATATGTGTTCCACTTAGATCTCTGGCCATGGCCTTGTCTTGTTATTTCATTTGGGATAAATTACTCTGTCTTACTATTTTGTCTAAGTCTCTGTGACTGTTTCTGTGTGTTAGGAGAGTCAGTTATGTCTCCTGTTCTTGAGGGTAATGGCCTTATGAAGAAGAGGCCCTGTAGTGCCCTGCCATGTATTGTTCTCTCATCACCAGGGCCTGATATTTCTGGGAGTGTCTCCAATGTGCTGCATGTGCTCTGCTATTTTGGCTTCCCCACTTTATCCTTCAGGCCAATCACCTGTAGAGGTTCTCCTTGCCTGTTATAGGAATGCTTTGTCCCTGGCCTGCATGTGGTGCATTTTAACCAGGTGTTCTGTAGTCTGCTTGTGAAATGAGACCTGTCACCACCATTGCCAGAACTGAGGCTCTGCAAAACTCCCCAGTCAGGAGATGTGATGCAGTTTGGGCCCATCTACCGGGGTAGGCAGCCTGCTGCACTGGGACTGAGGCAAGAGAGACTGGGAAGGGCAGTTCCACTGAAGCATGGGGATTTCGGGGGCTTGGTATAAACAAGTTAGGCAGCCAGTGTTGGTGCTACATTGGTTCCTGCAGGTGGCCCTATACTCATAGTGAGGGGTGGGGAAGGGAAATGGTGCCAGCCAGCTCCTTTGTACCCAGAGGGGTCTCTCTGTGGACACTGTCTCTATAGGACATGCTATAAGATGAGTGAATAACCTCCCCATTATGTGCCTCTAGTGCTCTTCAGATTGCTGTTTCCATGCCATGTGTCCATGGGTTGTTTGTCTGCCTTCTCTTCAAGAGCAACACAACACCCTCAAGGCTCTATCCCAGCCAAGTCTCCTGATCTTTAAAACTCCAGGTTTTAAATCCTACTAGTTGCCAGAAGTCCTACAGTTCCACCCCTCTCACTTTCCAAGCCAAATGCTATGGGAATTTGTTTTCTCCATATGCACCCCTGTGTGCTAGTCTGTCTCTGTGACCATGGCCCCCTCCCCACTACAGTGGCCATGAGCCATTTCCCCTCTAAACTACATCTCCACACCTCCTACCTTCTTAGATGTGGCTTCTTCTCTATCTTTAGTTGTGGAGTTTGTTCTGCCAGTGTTCTGGTCAGTTTCTGGGGTATTTAGTTATCTAGTTGTACTCATGGGATAAGGCCAGCCTAGGGTTCTCCCATCTCACTGCCATCAGGCTGACAAAGTCAACTAAACAACTAACTTTTAAAAGTTTCTCAAAACAGGTGATAAAGATGTAAGGGTCTCTGTTCAGTAGATCATCTAGAAAGAGAAACCCTATAATTTGTAGCAAAGAAAATAAATATATTGGAAAGCCAACCAGCTCAGCAAAGCTGATAGTAAGATAACCAGTAAGATCAGAGAGTAGTATATGGAACTTCCAGATAGAGGAATTACTTTATTTATAACCATAAAGGATTTTGTAAGCATATATGTGCCCAAAAAGAGGACAAAGATATTCTAATGCTGTTGAGCTAGGCTATAAAATAATATTTTATGTTGAAATAACATTTTTATGATTAAAAACACATTTGATATAACTCTTTCAGTGAAGAGAGGAGGAGGCCAGGTCCATAATTCCTTATTAGCAATTCCAAAATCCCACATGTTCTGAAAACCAAGTCTTTTCCTAAGTTTGGCATCAAAAACTCATTTGCTTAACTAACATCAGGTTATCCCATGTAGTTGAATATTCAGATGTTCCACATCAGAAATATTATACTTGGTTAGAGGAAGCTGCCCCATATCCTTCCTGGGATACTATGTAATACAGCCACCATAATATTGCCCTAATATCTGTAGAACATTTAATTCTTACATACATATGGCCTTTAAAGTTTCAGATAAGAACCTGCAGACCTGTATTATTATCTCAATTTTAAGATGGAAAGTGCCTCAGTCTCAAACTAATTTTTATTTTTCTTTGTGTCTAGTACTAACTTTTTGGTAAGGACACTCAA
Source organism: Enhydra lutris kenyoni (assembly GCF_002288905.1). NCBI lineage: Eukaryota > Metazoa > Chordata > Mammalia > Carnivora > Mustelidae > Enhydra > Enhydra lutris. The sequence continues at coordinate 1,920,303 of NW_019154099.1, forward strand.
ACATTTGCAGAGAATTCTGCTAAACAGAGAATCCATATGACAGTCATTTTTAAAACTCCTTTTGTACCTGGAAAGAACCCAGTAAATGTCTATAAAACTAGGTGAAATTAGTTCAAAGAGGAATTAAATCATGTATAGAGCTCCTACAGTTACATCTTAATGACTGTAGCATGACTGCTAAAGAAAATGTTTTTATCAAACTGTGTCGTTAAAACCATTGAGTTGTGATGTAAGAAGAAGATTTCAGCCAAGTCATCTGAGTAGTGTTCATAAAGACATCCCAGACTATTTGCCTATATTTTCATCTCTGTCTTGATGTGTGCCCTGGGACTGGCCAAGGACCCCAAACCTCTCCTCTCTTGGATAACTGCCTAGAGGCCAGGCTTGAGAGAAAAAAAGAAAAGTTACATCCTGAAAACAGCAACATAAAAAGATCAAACAGACCTACAAAATTCCTCTGTTTGAGGAAGATTTTTTAAAAAGAGTTATGAGACCTCTGGGCGGGGCTTAGGTGGTTTCAAGGTTTGTGTAGCTCTGAATCATTCTGTATTGTCACATGGAAGTGGGGAAGGGGTAGGCTCCCAGTAGTTTGCTAAAAGTCACCTGCTTCAGATCAAATTATTGGCTTGAAGCTTAGAAGTGAGGAACTAATCCTAAAAAGTACCAAAACTGAAAGAACAGGTACATGTGCATTGACCTGGGGGTGGGGGGTAGTGGAAAGAAAGGAGGGAGTGAAGGAGGGAAGGGCCAAGGAAAAGATGGAGAAAGCATTATATCCTGAACCAGACTTTCCAGAGTTTCTCTGGTTCTTTTTAAGCTAAAGATGAACCCTGCCAGGAATGCTTCTTGCTTCTCTACTTCCCAGTAACTGACCTGCCCTAAGACAGCCAACAGCAATGTTTTCTCTGTCTGGAATATCGTCCCTCCTCCTCATTGCTTAACTCCATTCACCCTTCATGTCTCAGCCTAACAGTCTCCTCCAGTGGGGAGACATCTTTGGTGTACCCCACCATGCCCCTGCACTATACTAGGTCTTCTTCTATATATGCCCACAACCCCTTGCATCCATCAGAGCACTTACTTTATTTTGTTATAATTGTCTTTCTCTGCCATCCCTGTTAGATATAATCTCCTTGAGGGTAGGGGCTGTATTCCTAGCACCCACTACAGTGTCCAGTCCAGGTATATGTTTCATAAATACTTATTAAATAAATAAATGTACCAATTAATAAATTGGTCCCTACCTGCCGGGGGGTACATGGTATATCTAAGAAAGCCCCAAACAGGCAACAGGCAAAAGTGAACCCAGTTGAATCTTCTAGGAACTGGTGAGACAGATTGGACTGTAGGTATGATAGGCCTTAAATGATATTCAAGACTTAAAGAAGCAGAGTGCTTCTCCTGTTATGAATGAAACACACACACACACAGAGGCAGCAGGAATATTTCAGATGTATTTCAGAGCAATGAAGAACCTAGGTTACGTTACCTTCAACAAAGGGTTTGTGTAAAAGAGTAAAAGGAGAAAATGCTAATGTGAAAGTAAAGACCAGTCACAGAGCATGGTAGTAACCATGCTAAGGTGTCTGAAATTTACCCTGTGGTTAGTACAGAGCCAAGAAGTATTTTTGGCTTGGAAATAAAATGTGCAGATGAGCAGTAGGGGAACAGATGGGAGAAATGAGGGCCAGTTAGGAAATGGCTTGATATTAAAGCAATGAAGCCATGAAAATCCATACAAAAAAATGAGAATGAAAAAGAAGAGAGAGAAAATATTAAGAAGTGTCCAGATTACATGATTAATTGGATAGGTCTAAGAAAAATTGTAAGGTCTTATTAAGAAGTTAGTTTGAAGAAAGATTATAATGAAAAACAATGATCATAACTATCATTTGCAGAGTGCATACCCCATGCCAAGGGCCTTATATTTAATTTTCATAACTCTCTTTTCTTATTCTCTTAAGTATTATTTCTGTTTTACATATGAAAACAATTTTTAAGCATTTTTTAAAGACTATTGCAATCACATAGGCTAGTGACTCTCAAACTACAGAATCTTCACCTCATAGAGGCAATGGGTTTGCTCCAAGATCTCTTCCCTCACATTCAAATAGAGCACCTCCCTTTCTTCTGTCTTATACAGTAATTCTCTATGTAAGGCTCATCTTTTAAAAGCACTCTTTTTTTAAAAATTTGCAAACTACAGAACTAGGCACTAGTAGTTAAAAACATATAAATGGGTATAGTTGGGTAGGACATCTCACATCCAAAGAATTTGGTATTAGTGGAAAAAGAAGAAAGGAGTTGAGGATGGTCTTAGGTCTTGGACTTAGAGTCTCCAAATTGGGTAGGGGGAAGTTTTACTGAGAGCAGGATACAGGAGGAGGAAAACACTTAGGGAAGAAAATTGCTTTGGTTTGAATTGGGTTAAGTTTAAGACACCTATAGGACAACTCCATGAGGATAAGTAGTTGAAAATACAGGTGTGGACCAGCTTATGGATGTTGGTAAAGTCATAGTACTGGATAAGATCACCAAGGGAAGGAAAGCAGGAGAAAAAGAGAAAAAATGACAGAACGCTAAGAAAAACTAACATTTCATTCATTCGTCCAACAAATATTTATTATCTACAATGACACCATAAATAGAAAGAAAAGGCAACGAAGAAAGAGAAAAAAGTAATAAAATTTTAAAGCGAGTTCAGTCACAAAGAGGAAAAGAAGGGATTTCAAGGATGGGGTAGTTTTCAGAGTCAAAGATGGCAGAGTTCAAAGAGGATAAGATCAGAGAAAGGGAGGTATGAAATGTGACAATTTGAAGGTCACTGGTGACCTCTGCAGTAGAAACTGCAGCTTCCCCATCCAACAAATATTTTCTGAGCATTTCTAAAGTATCAGACACTGGGCCAGCCTCTGGCATTAAATGCTAAGTGCAAGACTGGTGTCTGCCTTTATAGAGTTTGTAGGTTGGTGAGGGAGACAGACACTAAACAAATAATCATACAAACTAAATATAAAATGGCAATTATGATAAGGGGCTAAGAAAAAGACACATGCCAGCCCATGGGAGTCTGAAGTAGAAGAATTAGACCTCGTGAGGGAAGGTTTCCCCCACAGAAATGATGCTTGAACTAAAATGGCCAAGATGAGTGGAACTTAAGCCAAGAAAAAAGAGCCATGCAAGGCTTTGTGGTAGAAGAAAGCCCAGGATGTGTTTGAGAGATTGAAAAATCCAGCATGTGTAGAACAAAGAGAGGAAGAGTAAGTAAAAGGCAAGAATAAAGAGGCAAGCAGAAGCCAGACTGTGCAGGGCCTTGGAGGTCACACTGAAGAGTTCTTCCTTAGGATATCTTAAGGATAATAAGTGGCCCTTCAAAAGTTAGATGTTTGGAAATGGGGAGGCAGACAGGGAGATACCATCAGATTTGCATTCTAGAAAGATGGATCCAGCTGGATTGATTGAAGGTCTAAGAGAAGCAAGATACCCAAACAAAGTTCCTAGTGACATGCGAAGATCAGCAGGAAAAGGACAGGGGTGAGGATAAATCAAAAAGTATGCCTCTTCCTAAAAGACTGGCCTGATAGAGGTAAAAATGTGAGGATATGGACATATTTAGAAGTAGAAAGGACGTTTCATGGAAAAGTTGAAATTTTTATTCATCTGCTAAGAATGAAGAAAATATGGATAGAGGTGGGGAGTACAGTACTGCTCCAGAGGTGGCTGTAGTCAATATTTATTGGATGTTAATGAATGTGAAAGTGTAGAACAGCTACCATGACAAACTCGAACAGGATCCAGCTCGTGATAACTCTTAAGAATTGCTTAGCAACCCAAGTCTCCACTTTGCTAATTTTACTTAGTGTGTACCATCAATGCCTATAAGGAAAAATGTACAGGCTCCAAAATATCATAAACTTGGAAACACTGTGGACACCTGCACTAGGAAAATCTGAATCATGGCATCATGTTGCTTTAAAAATGCTCAAAATTGAGGGGAATGTCTTCAACACACTTGATTACCATTCCACAAGGGTAACACAGGTCATCCTGGAATTAGTCATAGGTGGTTGGAGTACTTTGGAAGTGATTTTTTGCTGCTGGCATTTTCTAAAAAAGTATAAATTATGACTAAATTTCTCCTGTTTATATGCATTACCATTTCTTCCCACAGCTTTCATCAACAAATAGCAATCAGAGCAATATGGCTAAGAAGTAATAGCTGTGTCTTATTTCTAATACTATGCCAAGCTAAGCTGCCAAATGCTATTATCTTTTCTTTCCCCCAAGTCACAGAGGGTAAAAGGTAAGATACCATGGCTGCTACCTTGGACACGAAATGCGGTAATCACAGAACACACTGCAATTCTGATCACTGTAATGAGCAGAGTGCAATACATTGCATTCTTCTGAAACAATATAGAAATAGAAAAGCATTTTATCAGTATTTTCCTAAGCAGGGAACATCATTCCATTGAGGTGTTGGGCAGAAAATATTGATCCATAGAGGTATGGGAAGAACATATCAGAACTGGATTTTCAATTTACTTTCATTTTTTGAAAGACAAAGAATTAAGCTTTATTGGTATTACATTTATTTTATGAATAAGCACTATCTTACTCAGTTTGAACATCAAATTCCATATGTTGGGGGAAGAGTGGGAATTCCACAACATGGAGGGTTTGGCTGTCACAAAGTAGATTTGTGAACACCTCAGAAGATGTAATTTTGATAAGATGTCAATTCTCTCTTAATTGACCTACAGATTCACTGCAATCCCCATCAAAATCCATTTTTTGTAATAGCTAAAAGCAAACTTCTCTGCAGAAGTTGAAAATCAAATTCTAAAATTCATATGGAACATGAACAAGGTTTAGAATAACTAAAGCAATTTTGAAAAAGAAGAACAACATTGGAGGACTTACATTCCCTGATTTCAAGATTTATTATAAAGACTTATACTTATTGGCATAAAGATAGAAAGAAAAATCACTGGAACAGAAGAGAGAGCCCAGAAACAGATCCACATGTATATGAACAATTGATTTTTTACAAAACTGCAAAAGCAAGTAGGTCAAGTAATGATAGACAAATGGTGCTGGAAAAATCGACAATTCACATGCAAAAATATAAACTTTTATCCATACTTTGTATCATATACAAAAATTAACTAAAAATGAAACATAAACTTACCTAAATGTAAAACCTAAAGCTATAAAAAGTCTATTTTTGGAGGAGTACCTGGGTGGCTCAGTCAATTAAGCATCTGCCTTTAGTTCAGGTCATGATCCCAGGGCCCCATGTCAGTGTCCCTGCTCAGTGGGGAATCTGCTTCTCCCTCTCCCCCTGCCACCCCCCAACTCATGTGTGTGCTCTCTATCTCTCTCTCTCTCTTCCTTTCTCACTCTCTCTAAAATAAATTAAATCTTTGAAAAAAAAAAAAAAAACAATGGAGAAAATCTTTGTGACACAGAGTTGGGCAAAAATGTCTTAGAAATAACATCAGATGTGCAAATTGGGGCACCTGGGTGGCTCAGTGGGTTAAAGCCTCTGCCTTCGGCTCAGGTCATGATCTCAGGTCCTGGGATCGAGCCCCACATCGGGCTCTCTACTCAGCAGGGAGCCTGCTTCCTCCTCTCTCTCTGCCTGCCTCTCTGCCTGCTTGTGATCTCTCTCTCTCTCTGTCAAATAAATAAATAAAATCTTTAAAAAAAAATTATAAATTACTCATCCAAACTAAAAATTTCTGCTCTTCAAAAGCCTTGCTAAGAGAATGAAAAGACCCCAAACTGGGAACAAATATTTGTAAATCATACATCTGATACAGGACACATAAAAAATTCAGTAATAAGAAAACAAAAACCACAATTTAAAAATGGGCATAAGATTTGAACAAAAACTTCACCAGAGAAGATATACAGCTGGCAAACAAGCACGTGTTAATATTCTCAACAGCAATAGTCTTTGGCAAAATGCAAGTTAAAATCATAATGAGGTGCCAAGCCACAACTATCAGAATGGCAAACGTTTAAAAGACTAGTACTACTCAGGGTTGGGCAACCCCCTGGGGTTCCGTCCCTCCTTGGAAGCTTTGTACCATTACTTTGCTATCACTCAATAAACCTTTCTTTGCTGCCAACCCCCCACCCCCACAAAAAAAATTAAAAATTAAAAAAAATTTTTAAAAAATCCCAGGGTTAGCAAGGGATTGAAACTACTGGAACTCTCACATACCATTGGTTTAAATGTAAAATGGTACACTCACTTCAGAAAACAGTTTGGCAATTTCTGAAAAGTTAAGCATACCCCTACCGTATTAGTCAACAATTCTACTCATAGGTATTTTTCCCAGAAGGAAAAAAAAAAATGCCCACACGAAGACTTGTACACAAATACACAAATGTTCATGGTTTTTAACTATTTTTATTTATTTATTTGAGAGAGAGAGAATGAGCATGAGCAAGGGGAGCAGCAGAGGGAGAGGAAAAAGCAGGCTCCCCAATGAGCAGGGAGCCCAGCATGGGCCTGGATCCCAGGACTCTAGGATCATGACCTGAGCTGAAGGTAGACACCCAAACAACTAAGCCACCCAGGTGCCCCCATAACTGTTTTTTTTTTTTGGTTTTTTGGTTTTTTGGTGTTTTTGTTCTTGTTTTGTTTGTTAATAGCCCAAAACTGGAAAATAGCCTAAATGCCCATCAACAAGTAAATGGATAAACAAATTATAGTATAACCATACAATGGAATACTACTCACCAATAAACAGGAACAATTTATACATCAGTGACACCAATGAATCTCAAAACAATTATTCTCAGTGGAAAAAAAAAAAAGATTTAAAAGGCAGTACATACTGGAGCACCTGGGTTGCTCAGTCGATTAAGCTTCTGACTCTTGATTTCGGCTCAGGTCATGATCTCAAGTTTGTGAGATCGAGCCTTGCATTGGGCTCCATATTACATGTGGAGCCTGCTTAAGATTCTCTCCGTCTCCATCTGTCCCTCTCCCCACTCATACATGCTTTCCCTCTCTCTCTCTGTCTCTCAAATTAAAAAAGAATAATACATACTGCATGTTTCAGTTTATATAAAATTCTAGAAAGTACAAATTAATATGTAGTGATATAAAGAAGATCAGAGATTACTTGGAGAATGAAAGGAATGAACAAGAGACTACAAAAGGGCCCAAGAAACTTTTGAAGGTAGTGGATTTCTTATCTTGAATGTGGTGATAGTTTGAACAGGTATATACATATGTTAAAACTTACCAAATGGTATACTACAAATACTATGCAGTTTATTGTATGTTAATTACACCTCAATAAAGCTGCTAAAAGAAATTATGTCCTGTTCAATTTAGCAAAATATCATGAATACTCACCCTCTATAGTACTGAGAAAGGTAAAAGATGTCCTCTATTAATCTTTCAGGTTTACAGGTATATATGCAAAATAAAGACGATAATGCTTACCTCACAAAGAACCATGAAAATTATTAATTAGTGTTGACTGGACGCACTGAAAGTGTTAATTGTAATGCAAACTTTTATTTTTAGTTATGAAATATGGCAGTTCTTTCAGGTCACTGTATCTAAGCATATCACCGTTGGCTGAATTTATCCCTAAATCTTTTCAATTGGGCAATCTACTTGATTTGTAATATCAGTTAAGTGTATGTGTGCTTCAAGGTTTTCAGGATATACTGGTGCACTGGCAGATAATATTCTGAATGTGAATAATATGCATATTTAATCTGTAAACTCTAAATTTGTAAGTATGGTAAATATCATAAATACAATGTTATTATTGGATTCCTTCAATAATCAATTTATTAAATCCACCTGAAAAATTTCCTCAAGACAGAATTTAACTGCTTATATATTGGGATGAAAAGCCTTTTCTCCTTGGACCTTGACATGCACTGACTAAGTGTGCTAAACAAGAAGTACATTAAGGGCACCTGGGTGACTCAGCTGGTTAAGCATCTGACATCAGGTCATGATCTCTGGGTCATGAGATCAAGCCCCATGTTGGGCTTCATGCTGAGCATGGAGCCTGATTAAGATTCTCGCTCTCCCTATCCTCTGCTCCTTCCTCCCCCATGAGGGTGTGTGCGCTCGCTTTCTCTCTCTCTCTCTCTCTCTCTCTCTCTCTGTCTCTCTTTAAAAAAAAAATGCATTAAAAAAACTTGTACTCTGGTGTCACATGAGACTGAGTTCTAATCCCAGCTCTGGCGCTAACATGCAGTGAGATCTTAAGCATGTAACCCCCTTCAATCTGTTTCTCACTTTATAAAAACGAAGTAAGATGCTTGCCCTCAGTCTCTTAACACATATCATCCCGAAAAATGACACAACTATCTGTTCTTCAGTATTTAGCTTTAAACTTTCCCTGCAGTGTTGTTCAAGCACAACACTTTGGTAAAGAAAGGAAACCAGCCCTACTATGATCTTGCACTTGACCCTCTTCTAGGGTCCTTGTCAAAGATAGGTTTATTATTTTAACACATTTATTAAGTTATTCAGACATCATTCCAACCTTTGCAATATGGAAATTTGTTTGATTGTAGCTTATGAGAATTAATAAAATATGGCAACACATTAAGACATGAGTTACCTAGTCACAATCTCATTCGTTCTACAACTATTAGTTAAGTACAGTAAACAAATCTCAAGCCTACAGTAAACAAATCTCAGCTTACCACTTGTTATAGATGGAACCATACACCCCCAAAATTCACATGCTGAAGCCCAAACTTCCAGTGTGACTAGAATTGTAGGATAGCATTTAAAGAGATAAATAAGGCTCAGTGAGGTCCTAAGGATGGGCCCCTAATGACTTGTGTCCTTATAAGAAGAGGAAGAGACACCAGGAGTACACACTCTTAGAGAAAAACCATGTGAGGAACAGCAGAAGAGAAGCCACCTATAAACCAAGGAGAGTGGTCTCAAGAGAAACAAAATCTGCTGACACCTTGATCTTGGTCTTCAGTCTCCAGAACTGGGAGAAAACACAGTTTGGAAACAAGAGCTGAAGGTCTGAGCATAATGGAGGCTTCCTCATCAGGGGTGTGAGCAGATAAGAGTGCTCTTGACTATGAACTGGTCATACATATGAGCTGGTAATACATTGGTAATTGCCTACAGAATGTTTCCATTCAGATGGCCCAAACTCAACTCTCAATAATCTAACTCACCATAGCCTCTGGCAATAATATTTTGAGGGTTCCTATGTGTCAGGAATCATCCCATTAAATTTAGTTATCCATTTAATTTCAAGTACAGGATGCTTTATTTTAAATTTCCAATCCTTTGGCCTTGCACAATAGAAACCACATCCAGAAAGCATTTTCCCATCTTATCTATATTATGTTTATTGCAAAATTTCCTGGCTTTATTAAATAAGCTAAATGCTGCTTTTTCTGAATAGTCATTTTATACATAAAAACATGTTTTAGATACTTTACACATCCCATGCCCATCCTATGAATACGTGCTCCCAGAAATTTTGGAATGAAGATGATTCTGAGGTTTACTTTTATTTTAAAAATTAACATTAAATGTATTAAATTTATTGAAGTTACCAACCAATAAACACATGGACCAATGATGGGAATGTGTCATGAACTAAAGATACGAATTCATCCAGTTCTGAGCACCAGATATCCATTTGACAAAGAATACATAAGCCTCATTATTCCTTAAACCTTAAAGTTCAACTTAATAAATATATTTGTAACTTTAGCAAATTTTAACGACTTTTTTTTTTTCTTTGAGAGAGCATGGGAACAGGAGGGGAGGGGCAGAGGGAGAGGGAGAGAGAGAATTTTAAGCAGGATCTATGCTCAGTGCAGAGCTTCACTTGGGGCTCAATCTTGAGGCCCTGAGATCATGTACCTGAGCCAAAATCAAGAGTCAGACACTTAACCCACTGAGCCACTCCTGCAGCCCTTAACAATAACTTTCAAGAACTTTGAATAATATTGATTCTAACATTCAAATATTTAAGACCAAATTTAAAAATTTAATAGATTCAATTTACTTTTTAAAGGTACTTCAATTGTATTTAATCAACACATTTTCCTATGAACTTTAATTCTATATATCTGACAAATTTATAAATGTGGTGAAACTTCCATTCTCTTAAATGTTCCAACACTATATATAAAGTATTAAAATTTCGAGTAAAAAAAATCACAGCTCAAAATCAACTATTCAAAAATGTAAGATCTGTGTCTTGATTCACTTTTTTACCTAAAAACTTTCAATCATTCCAGCACCATTTATTGAAAAGATAAAAGACTATCCTTTATCTTCTAAATTGCCCTATTCCTTTGTCAAAGGTCAGTTGACTGTATTGGCATGGGTCTATGTCTGAGTTCTCTGTTCTGCTCCATACCTAGCTTTCTATACAGAAGTGTTTTCACGGGCATTTAGTGGGTGTTTGATTCCTGACAAAGTACCATCCCTTAAGATAACCTATAAACAGGGGTTATGATACTCTGGCACTTGAAAAGGCAAATTAGCTCCATACTGTACATTTATGTTCCTCAAAGGCTGAAAATGAAGGAGGAGGAAGAGATAGAGTTGTAAAGAGATTGGCCCTGTTTCTTAATTGTGTCCAGGCATACTACAGAAATATGCAGGAATACTCTCCTTGTGGGCACTTGAAGCTGAAGGTGCGTCCTTTCAACAAGATCAGAGACTTATTTGAGGGGCTTTAAAATAGAATCTCAGACATTTCAGCAGCTTAACAGAACATCACCCAGTGCCTGCAAGTGTATCGAAAAATGGGAACAGCCAGCTTGAATGAGAGGGCAAATTGCCAACAAGTGCAAAGCTCAGCCCAGACTCATTCTCCATCTAGCCAAAAATGGGGTCTTCCGTTTTCAGATCTTGTATGACGGCATATGTGCCAACCACTTTAACCTTTTAACTGAAAAGTAAAGGCTACTTTAGCCTGATCCTAAACAATTCTTTACAAACCAAGTGGCTCCATTTACCAGCAGTTACTAAAATGCATAAGGAAGAGAACTAGTATCTGTCAAGTACCTATTATGTGCCAGGTATTGTAGGAATTATTTCAGATAATACGCCTAACAGCCCAGTGAAACAGATATCATTATCTCCATTTAACCTGGAGTTGAAAATTAAAGCTTAAAAGTTTTAATAATTTATCCAAGTCCTTGAAGCAGGAAATGGCAGGGCCAAAACTTGAACTCTCTAAGCTCTTGCTCTAAATTCAACATTGTCCAATAGAAATAGAACATAAGCCACAAACGTGAGCCACATATGTAACATTAAGTTTCCTTGTAGCCACATTTAAAAAGCGAGAAGATGAAACAGATGAAATTAACTTTAAATAACGTATTTTATTTATCCCAATATATCCAAGATATAATTTTAGCATGTAAGTCAATGCAAACATTTACTAACGAGATAGTTTGCATTCCTTTTCTCATGCTAAGTCTCCAAAATCCAGTGTGCTCTTTTAGCACATCTCAATTTGCTCTAGCCACATGTGAAGTCCTCAATAGCCCTACCCTCTGGGTCACCCTTGCAGACTCGTGTTCATCCCTGGATTAGAACCAGCTGTACTACACCTGTGACAAACCTGAAAAGAAAAATGTTATAGATTAAAAGTTAAGTTGCTGGAAAACCATATATTTTCTGGTCAAAAGACAAGCAAAAGGAAGTAATTCATCAGCTGCATTCCTCCACACAACAGTCATAAATGTACCAACTACACTGGGCTATTTACCTCAGTGGGACTGGAAACAAATGATCTAAAACTCATAAATCCACACATTCGGAAAGCATAGACTGCCAGGGAGAGTAGTAAATCCAAATGAGTCCTATCTGAGTTCTTCTAGGCAGTTCTTTTTTAACTGATTTTAGAGGAATCCCCCACAAATTATACAGTCTTCTATGAATTGTATCCACCACCACCCCCCACCATCTACTCTAACAAAACTCCCTCAAAGGGCTTAGTTTGGGTTAAGTAATTTCCTTTATTTATTTTCCATTTCCTTCTTGTCCTATGTGTATTTTTATTCATCCTGCTTTCTCCTCTTCCTTTCCTCTTTTCTAGTTGGTTTCCCAGATTCTCAAACCAGCACTAGGTTTCTAGTTTTGTTTTGTGCTTTAACATTAATCGTATTACTTTGCTGCTATTTTTCACTGATTGCCTGCCAAGCAGATCATGTTCCCTCCTGCCTGAGGGAAGAAGGAAAAACTTCCAGCACCATCTTCAGGGTTGCAAGGGCAGAGGGATGATGGAGACCTGCGCCCCACGCAACTCCTGGTCGGGGGAGAGGAGCAGGGCGGGATGTATCTGGCTGCCAGAGCAGCTTCCCAACAAAATGAAAGAAATCTTAATGTTGTAACACCCATTTACTTTCAGTGTTCAGGATTGTGTTTCCAAAATTGAAATAGCTTAATTTTTTTAGACTTCAGAATAATTTTTTTAAGGAATGAAAAGAAAAGGGAAGAAAAAAGGAAAAAGCATCTGAAATCCCACTAGCAGAATCAGTTAGTATTTTCACTTTTAAAGATCTTCTGTTTGTTTTTCACTCACAGAAGGTTAGTGAGTCACCTCCACCCCTGCCCCAAGGTAAGAAGGGGAAGAAAGTAGTTATGACTGAGTTCTGAGTTAATGTCACTAATATTTAGGCCTGAAATGAGCACCAAAATTAAACGAGCTATCCCTCTCTCAAGCTTCTAGCAATTTTTGTTTGAACATATGCCCTTTTTAATGTAACTGTGGGGATAATAGTAATGATAGTAATAATGTCCATCATTTACTCAATACTAACTATGTGCCAAGCTTTAAACCGGGTACTTGCCATACGTTTTCCCATTTGAATTCTTGTCACAATTCCATGAGTTATGGAGTGCTTTTTCCATTATACACTGGGGAAACTAAGGCTCAGCAAAATTAAGTCCAGCTACTAAGTGACAGAATTAGGATCTGGACATAGACCTGCTGTGTTCTTTTTTGCTATACCATACTGCCATAGCTAACGTCATCATACAACTATGCCTTCCAGAGCTAGTGAGTGCTTATTGTCTTTAAGAAAATAGTAAAGTACTAAATGGACCATTACCAATCTTAGAACCCAAACCTAAGAACTTTAGTTTGGAGAACCCAAACCTTTAGAACTAAGACCTAAGAAATTGAAGTCAAATATGAAGTAATATACATCTGGCAAGAACTTCCACCCTACAACTTCTCCAGCCTTAAGACAACAGAAGGGTTTTCTCACCACAGGAACACCACACTCCAGTAACTCTGGAAAAGAAATGTATGCCCACCAGTCAGTCAACTGCCATCTCTTGCAGAGTCCTGAGTTCTGGTCACAAGGCAACCACCCCTATTTTTTACAGAATCCAGAAATGCCCCTAAAACACCAGCTAGCAGGAGAAACATTTTGGTTTTGATCAACAACACTCTTTCACCATTAAGGGCCATGTGGCTTGGGCTGTTTTCCCAGGCATAAAATTGAGGTTGGAGTAAGTTAAGAAACGCACATTTGCTATCCACAATCTCTGCATCCATATGCTCTACACCTGCTTTGATTTATAAGTACTTAAGAGCTTTAGAGCAAAATTGGTTTATAATAGAAAGAAGAGACCCAAAGAACCCTTGGCAATGGGTTTAACTGATGAAGGCAAAGAACTAGCCACCTCACTGGAAACTCAGTAACAAGATAGGTACCCAATGACTGTGCAATGTGCTCTTCTTCAGATCACTGCTCCCCAACATTGTCTTGTCCTGGCACTCAGAGAAAATGGTAACGGTGTATAGCACAATGGAGTAAACTGGAGGAGGGCTGGGGAAATCACTACGGTCTCCTTATACTATATATTTGTGATTGAAAAATAAAGTAAAAGTAGTAGGGAAGATATTAATGTTGAAACATTTAAAACTTCCAAATAAGATCTTTTCATATTTTTTAAAAAGATTTTATTTATTTATTTGACAGAGACAGACACAGCAAGAGAGGGAACACAAGCAGGGGTAGTGGGAAATGGAGAAGCAGGCTTCCGACTGAGCAGGGAGGCCAAGGCGGGGCTTGACCCCAGGACCCTGGGATCATGACCTGAGCCAAAGGCAGACGCTTAACAACTGAGCCATCTAGGTGCCCCAATCTTTTCAGATTTTTTAATGAGAAATCTAAACTTACTCCTTTGAACATAACTTTTTGTTATAAGGTCTTATGTAAAAATTTGCTACGTGTACTTCCTGACACAGTCTTCTTAAATCCTGATCTCCTTATAATTCTTGATCGCCATCAATGAGAAACTTGCAGGCAATTTAAAGATTTTAAGCATTTTATATAAACATTCAAAAATTCATAACCACTAAAGCTATATTTAACAAATCTAAATTCTTCCTCCTATTTTAAATTGCAATGTCTGTTGATAATATAAATATGTTTCAAAACCAACAAAATTTTTCATAATGAGAATTTCAAAATAATGACAAAATTCTGTTTTGCAGAATGCACACAAGTTGTTGGTGTAGTTCTAAAGATCACACAAACGCCACCAACAGGGTCCATCAATAGCAGGTGAACAGAGCTATTAACAACTGAAGGCAGTGATCTGGGGTAGCCATCTGGAGCTGTGCCTTCCACCAAGGAGACTATTCCGGATGAATATTTCATGCCTTAAATCCATTCACAGCACACACATCAGGAAGTTCTGTTCTAGACAGAGATCACAAACCTCTTTCCAAAGGTCAGTCTCTGGTTTTCATTCACTACATTCTATTTCCTGCAATCAAAACAACCTTTCTCTAATTATTTATCTGGTATCATCCCTTAACCTTCCACTGTCTAGGTGTCTCTGTTTCACTGAGTTCTCTTTATGGAGTGCATACTTAAACTCTTCACACCACACAAGAATCACCAAGATTTCAAAATGAAACTCCCCAAGTGGCTTTCGAATCTCTAATTTAAAATATTCTGAATTAAATGCAATTTTTAGGAGCCTTTATACTTTACTTTTTAATAAGCCCTTATAATCCTATGGGGAAGTTAATGTACCTCACCTTCAGATAGGATGATCCTTTAAAGAAACTGTGAATGTTATCTTTCCCATTCTACATGATAAGCCTATACAGAGAGACTTAAGTGACTGATTCCAAATTTTTCCACTAGTAGACAAGGAGCATACATCTCCTAACTGATAAGCCAGTGTGCTCTTCTGTGTCACTTCTCTTACTTACTTGAAGTTGGGCCCTATAGGTTCCCAAAGAAAACGCAGAAAGTGGTGGTATAAAGAGTGGCTGTTTGTTACCTATGTGTCTCCAGGATCTGTCTGAAGTCCTTGCCTCACTAATTGTGGCCCAAAGTAGATAGACTTCAAGGGTGCGCAGGACCATCCAGGAGAGATCTGGATCCAGAGCAGGATAGAAAAAATCACCCCCTTCCTTCTCAACTCCTTTTCTGCCCCTACTTCCCCACCCTTCAGCCTCATCACCACCCTGCATTTCCCTTGTTCGGTGAGAGTGTGAAACCAGTTAAAATAAACTTGACTGAACGCAATTGCAGAGAGAAGGAAAACTACAAAGGATGAGGAGGGTCTACACTTGAGATAAGCCAGGGCAGTCCTTGGCCTTGAGAAGGTAAAAAGAGAGTAGTTTCTATGTGGATCTGCCAGAGGCTTTAAGCACTTGCTGGCAAGGTCATCTCCTTCACCCTAACTTCCTCCAGCATGTGTTACTGATGGATCCTAATCATGGACAGTGCTGGACCCTAGGGATGATTATGCTGCCAATTTTCCCTGTTATGGACAAAATGGGCCTGCATGCTCAGGAGGTGTTAAATTCTTAGGAGAAGGGGGGAGAGGGGAAACCAGGCACTCTTCTACTTTGGATGGATAATATAGCTATGCAAACATATGATTCCAGTGTAGCATTTCTTATGCATCACTGAAAATATGGCAAATGTCAGCAAAAAGATTAGAGGCCGAAGCTTAGTTCATTCCCAGCTGTTTCTCAGCAAATATTTCCTACTTCCTAGAAAGGATAGCATTGTATATTCAGCCAGTTAAGAGTCCATCTCTCTAAATGATTAACTGTCATTGTCTCAAACTCCTCTGTAATTTTAGCTTTAGCAACTTTCTTTGGCAACTTTTGCCTCCATGATTTTTTTCCTCACATGGATGTCCTCCTCCTGTGAGAGAAGAGGAGAAAATACACCCTGCTGGCTGGTATTTTGCCTTTCTCAGCTCAAGTTCTTGCCAAGTTCTCTTTATGCCCGTCATGCCCTAAAGTCCTAGTTAAAGCCCTCAAGAACTTATAAATCAAGATTACTATTTTATGTAAAAATATATATTTAAATTTTTTTATTTTTTTAAATTTTTAAATTTTATATATACATTTTATATATAAAATAAAATTTTATTATTTTTATATTTATTTATTTTATTATATTTATATTTTATTATTTTTTATAGTTAAACTTGTTTACACTGCATTACTATTTAAATCCTTCTCAATACAGGGGCACCTGGGTGGCTCAGTCGTTAAGCATCTGCCTTCAGCTCAGGTCATGATCCCTGGGTCCTGGGATCAAGCCCCACATCAGGCTCCCTGCTAAGCAGGAAGCCTGCTTCTCCCTCTCCCACTCCCCCGCCTGTGTTCCCCTCTCTCACTGTGTCTCTCTCTGTCAAATAAATAAGCAAAATCTTTAAAAAAAAAAAAAAAAAAACCCTTCTCAATACAAATAAAAATGGAATTACACAATTATTTTAATTTAACGTTTCCCAGGAAGGGCTGGTGGCTGGTACTTCAGGTGAAAACCCAACACCGTAAACCATGTGTAACCAATTCATGTAACTCAATTGTTGCAACGGTGTTTTGCCATGGTTCTTCTATTTTAGTGGTGTAAGGATATAAGGACCCTTCATCATATGGGTCAACTACAAATCTCAGAAATCACTTAGCTGTGAGCATCAAAAATTTTCATAACAAAATGAATAATGATTTGCAATTAAAATTTCAGGACTAGTAAAGTGCTAACTATGAGACTTCCATACAGTGATACATCAAAACAGCCTAAATAAACTAGTCTTTTTATATATTTTTAACTTAAGTGAGAAGCTCATTAACTCAAAAATAAATCAGGCAAAATTTGTTACATGTTGGCAAGTTTTTGCATAGCTCTAGCTGTGTTATTTTTTCTGATTCCAAATTCAAAATCCCATATAGTTTTTGAACACTATTATATCCTCAGTTTACTGGGCATTCAGTAGAATTGGGCAGAGGTGATCCTTCCTTCCTTCCTGACGTTTTTCTCTTGGCTTCCCTGAGCTCTGCTCTCTGGATTTCCTTCAGCCCACTTAGCTGCTCCTTCTTGACCTCCTTCGCTGGCTCTACCACCTTTTCTATCTTCAAATTGTTGGTGGTCGTCAGAGCAGACTTTCTCTAGTTCTTGCACTCTATGTTAGTAAATACACCTGCTTCTGAGATTTTAAGGACTATCTCCTACCCAAAAACCAATATGGCATCTTTGACTTAGACTTCTTTTTCTCAAGTTCTGCACTCGGATGTGTTATAGAAAGCTTAAACTTAACGTGAAAGATACACAAGGCATTAGATTCAAGTGTTCAAAGAAAAAAGAGTCTAGGGAAGCAACATATTTCTGTTTATCTTCTGCTACAATGTCTCTCCAATAGTTTTTAAAATTTTTATTGAAGTGTAATTGAAATACAATAAAATGCAAATATTTTAAGTGTGTAACTCGATCACTTTTGACAAGTGTACATACTTGTGAAACAATCACCACAAAGATAACAAATATTTCATCACCCCAAAAGTTTTGCCATGTCCTTTGTAATCCTTCCCTCCCTCTACCCCTATTTCCAGGCAACCATAGATCAACTTTCTGTCACTACAGATTAGTTTGCATTTTCTGGAATTCTATATAAATAGATTCATATAATATATATTCTTTCGTGCCTGGATTCTTTCACTCACCATAATTTTTTTTTAAGATTTTATTTATTTGAGAAGAGATCCTGAGTGGGGGAGAGGGAGAGTGGTAGAGTGGCAGAAGGAGAGGGAAAACCAGGCTCCCCACTGAGGACCTGGACCCCAAGATCACGACCTGAGCTGAAGGCAGATGCTTAACCAACTGAACCACCCAGGTGCCCCTCACTCACCAGGATTGTTGTTCCATGTTGTTCCATGTATCCACAGTTCATTCCTTGCTATTGATGGGTAGTATGCCATCGTATGGTTATACAACAATTTGTTTATCCATTCTCCTGTTATGTTCATTTGGGTTGTTTCCAGTTTGAGACTATTTCATATAAAGCTGCTATGATCATTTGTATACACGTCTTTGTATGGAGTTAGGCTCTTTCATTTCTCTTGGGTAAATACCTAGGAGTGGAATGGCTGGATCACAGAGTAGGCATACTTTAAATCTTTAAGAAACTGCTAATTCTGGGGACACCTGGGTGGCTCAGTTGGTTAAGCGGCTGCCTTCGGCTTGGGTCATGATCCCAGCGTCGTGGGATAGAGTCCCACATCAAGCTCCTTGCTCAGCGGGGAGCCTGCTTCTCCCTCTGCCTCTGCCTGACACTCTGTTTGCTTGTGCTCACTCTCTGACAAACAAATAAATAAAATCTTAAAAAAAAAACAAAACTGCTAATTCTGGTCAAGATAGTAACATAGGGAGACTCCTGAACTCATCTTCTCCCATGAACACAATGAATATATAGTTCTAACAATTAGCTCTGAAAGAAATCCAGAACTAGCTGAGTGACTCCTACACACTGGGTGGACAAGTAAAAACCCACAACAAAATGAGGAGGAGACGCTAAAACTCAATCTAACCATAAATCCAAACCCTGGCTTGGTGACATATAACTGAGAGGAAACATAAAACTCCCAACTTCTCCCTGAGAAGTATGGACCTGAAAGGTTTATACCCCATATCTGAGCCCAAACTTTTAAGACCCCACCTGAAAGATGGGCCTCCAAAACATCTAGCTTTGAAAGCCAGAAAGACTTGCATCCACAAGACCCAAAGAAGCTATAGCAAACTCAGAGACAGTTCTCTAAGTGCTCAAGAGGACTAACTATGGCTGTCCCCACTATGGCCTGCTGCTGGAGGCAGCAGACTAAAATGTTATGTCTTTTTGTGAAAGAGGCCTATCTGCTTATCTTAAAAGCTGCAGCCTGAAAGGCAGGCTTCTAATTTAAAACACATCTACAGTCTGACTGCAATTATCTCCAGGGACCACAGAGGTCAGCAGGCACTACCTTCCCACTCTCCCTCTGCCTTGCTACAGGTGGCCAGAATAGTCCAAAAAGGAGCTTGTGTACACATCTGGCACCCCAGTTTTTATGGCTATTACCCAGATGTCTCATAGTGATCTCCTGGCTCTGGTGGCCAATGAGGCCTACATTTGTAGATCCCAAAGGACCATAATAAACAGAAAGCTCTAATTGGTTTTCCCTCCAGGGCATAGTGCAGAGGTCGGCAAAAAGAAACACCCAGCCTTTCTCAGAAATAGGACTACTTACTTATCTTAAAAACTGTAGCCCGAGGGCAGGCTTCTAATTTAATACACATCTAGGGGCAAACGGCAATCTTCTTCAGAGACTGGTGAGGCCACTGGGTGCTCTTTGTATTTTCCATCTGCCCCACACCAGGCCACCAGTATCTCTGAAAAAGAAACCAAGAAAAGCTTAGACAAAATATACTTAAGACAAAGACTGTAAGAAACAAAGAAGGTCATTATATAATGACAAGGGGATCCATGCAACAAGAGGATATAGCATTAGCAAATATTTATGCACCCAACATAGGAATGTCTAAATACATAAAGCAAATGTTAACAGATTTACATGGAGAAATAGACAAAACTAGAATAATGGTGGGGGAATCCAGTATCTCACTTTCATCAATGGGTAGATATCCAGACAGAAAATCAATAAGGAAACACTAGACTTAAATGATATGTTAGACTAGATAAACTTAACAGACATTTACAGAACATTCCATCCTAAAGCAGCAGATACACATTCTTCTGAGGTACACTTGGAATATTCTCCAGGATAGATATGTTAAGACACAAAAGAAGTCTCAACGAATTAAAAAAAAATGGAAATTATATCAAATGTCTTTTCAGACCACAATAAAATGAAACTAGAAATCAATTATAGGGGAAAAAAACTGGAAAATTCACAAATACATGGAAATTAAACAGCACACTTTTGAGCGATCAATGGGTCAAAGGACAATACAAAAAGGAAGTCAAAAAACTGTCTTAAGACAAATGAAAATGAAAACACAACATACCAAAACTAGGAACATAGCAAAAGCAGTTCTAAAAGGGAAGCTGAGGGGCACCTCAAATGGCGCAGTCAGTTAAGCTTCTGACTCTTGATTTCAGCTCAAGTTATGATGTCAGGGTCCTGGGATTGAATCCCCTGTCAGGCTTCCTGCCTGGCATTGAGCCTGCTTAAGATTCTCTCTACCCCTCCTCTCATCTCAACACACCTGTGCATTCAGTCTCATGAGCACTTTCTCTCTCTCTAAAAAATAAATATACAAACAAAAGAGAAGTTTATAGTGATAAACACATCAAGAAAAAAAATCTCAAATAAACAGCCTAACTTTACAGCCCAAGGAGCTAAAAAACTAACAAACTAAGCCCAAAGCTAGCAAAAGAAAGAATATGATAATGATGAGAGCAAAAATAAATGAAATAGATCATAGAAAAACAATAAAAAGGGCAAAGAGAACCAAGAGTTGGCTTTTTGAAAAGAAAAACAAAATTAACAAACCTTTACCCAGACTTACCAAGAAAAAGAAGGCTCAGACAAAATCAGAAGTGAAAGAGAATACATTATAACTGAAACTACAGAAATACAAGGGATCATAAGAGACTATTATAATCAAGTATACACCAACAAATTGGAAAATATAGAAGAAGTAAATTCCTAGAAATGTACAACCAACCAAGACTAAATTATGAAGAAACAGAAAATCTAAACAGACCAGTTATAAGTAAAGAGATCAGTCTCACTTACAATCCAGTAAGAAAAAACTTCCCAACAAACAAAAGCCCAGGACCAAGTGGCTTCACTGATAAATTATCCAAACATTTAAAGAATTAATGCCAATCTGTCTCAAAATTCTTCCAAAAAATAAAACAGAGAGAACTCTTCAAAACTCCTTTTATGAGGCCAGTATTACCTTGATACAAAAACCAAGCAAGAAAAGAAAACTAGAGGCCAAAATGCCTGATGAACATAGATACAAAGATCTTTAACAAAATATTAGCAAACCAAATTCAATAATACCTTAAAAGGATCATAAACCATGAACAAGCGGAATTTATTCCAGGGATGCAAGGATGAGTCACCATCTGCAAATCAATCAATGTAATATATTAACAAAATGAAGGATAAAAATCATATGATCAGTGCTATGGTGAGTGCTGTGAAATGTGTAAGCCTGATGATTCACAGACTTGTACCTCTGGGGCAAATAGTACATTATATGTTAATAAAAATAATTTTAAAAATCATATGATCATTTCAATAAATTGAGAAAAAGCATTTGACAAAATCAATATTCATTCATGATAAAAATTCCCAACAAAATGTGTATAGAGGGAAGTTACCTCAACATAATAAAGGCTGTATATGACAAGTCCACAGCTAACATCATACCCGATTAAAAGACTGAAAGCTTTTCCTCTAAATCAGAAACAAGGCAGGATACTCACTCTTGCCACTTTCATGCAACATAGTATTAGAAGTCCTCACCAAACCAATTAGGTAAGAATAATAAATAAATAAATAAGAGTCATCCAAATCAGAGAAGAGAAAATAAAAACTGTCTCTATTTGCAAATAACATGATATTATATACAGAAACTTAAAAGACCCTATCAAAAAATTGTTAGAACTTGGGACACCTCAGTGGCTCAGTCAGTTGGTCATCCAGCTGTTGATTTTGGCTCAGGTCATGATCCCAGGGTGGTAAGATCAAGCTCTATGTTTGGCTCCATGTTCAGTGTACAGTATGCTTAAGATTCTCTCCCTCTCCTTCTCCCTCTGCCCCTCCTGCTCATACTCTCTCTCTCTAAAATAAATAAGCAAATCTGAAAAAAAAAATAAAGAAAAAGGTTGAAAGCAAATAGAAAAAATACATCATATAAGCATTTAGCGTTAGAAGACTGGAGAGGCTATGTTAATATCAGATGAAATAGACTTCAAGGCAAAGAGTATTCCTAGAGATAAAGGGGGAATAGCATATCACAATGATGAAAGGATCATTTCATCAGGAAGACTTTTAAATTTTATGTGTATGTACAATTAATAACAGAGTCTCAAAAATATATGTAGTAAAGATTGACCAAATTATAGGGAGAAATAGAAATTCCACAATTGTGGTAAGGATTTTAATACTGCCTCTCAACATTTGAGAGGACAACTTCACAAAAAAATCAGTAAAGATATAATTTTAACAACAATATCAACCTTCTTGATTTAATTGACATTTATGAAACACTACATCAAACAGCTACAGAATATACATTCCTCTCAAGTGCATGTAGCATTCACTGTGAAGAAGCAACAATGGCCAAAAACCAGCTGATGGGCCATGAAACAGGTCTCAGCAGCTTAAAGGGAGCCAAATCATACAGTGTATATTCCCTGACCACAAGAGCAGTACATTAGAATTCAATAACAAATTATCTCAAGTATCTTGAAAAGAATGCTTCTAAATATTTCACAGGTCAAAGACAACATGATGAGTTAAATTAGAAAATATTTTAACTGAATATTGATGCACATACACAAATTTTGTGACATGGAACTAACTAACACCCTACTTAGAGTGAAAAGTATGGCTTTAAATGCTTATGTTAAGAAAGAAGATTTAAAAATCAATGACTAAGGTTTCACTTTAGGAACTAAAAAAGAGAGAGGGAGAGAGAGAGAGAGAAAAAAAAGCAAATCAAAGCAGAAAGAAGTGAATAACAAAGAGAAAGAAAGAGAGAGAGAGAAAGAGAGAGGGAGGGGAGGAAGGGGAAGGAAAAGAAAGAGAGAGAGAGGAAGGGAGGGAGGAAGGAAGGAAGAAAGAAAGGATGGAAAGAAGGAAGGAAGGGGGACAGGAAGAAAAGAACAGAATGAACAGATAGGGGACGCCTGGGTGGCTCAGCGGGTTAAGCCTCTGCCTTCAGCTCAGGTCATGATCCCAGGGTTCTGGGATTGAGCCCCGCATCAGGCTCTCTGCTCAGCCTGCTTCCTCCTCTCTCTGCCTACTTGTGATCTCTGCCAGTCAAATAAATAAATAAAATCTAAAAAAAAAAAAAAAAAAGAATGAACAGATAGGCAATAGAGAAAATCAAAAACTCCTAAAGCTGTTTTCTTGAAAAGATGAACAAAATGACAAATCTCTCTAGCTGGAGTGGTCAAGGGAGTAAGAGAGACAAAACAAGTCACCAAAATCAGAAATAAAAAAGAGTTCTAACCACAGATTTTATAGAAAATAATAGGATAATTAGAGAATATTATAAACAACTCTCTGCCAAAAAATTTGACAACTTAAAGGAAATGAACAAATTTCTTGAAAAATGCAACTGTTAAATAAACCAATTTTTGTATAAAAAATCTTCTCCAAAAGAAAATGTAGAGGTCTTGGACATCTTTTGTAAGATTTATTCCTAGACAATTTTTGGTATGGTATTGCTGTGATAGGGTATTTATTTATTTATTTATTTACCTATCTAAATTTTTAAAAATCTTAAAATGTTTATTTTTTCCAGTTTTATTAAAACAAAATTAATAGCTAAGATTGTTTAAGTTTAAGGTATATCACGTAATTATTCGAAATATATAGTGAAAGATTACCACAACAAGGTTAGTTAACATACCCATCACCTTACAGAGCTACAAATTTTGTGTGTGGTAACAACTTTATTTTTTTATCTTTATTTATTTTAATTTTTATTTATTTTATTTTAAATTACAGTATAGATTACATACAGTGTTATTTATATTAGTTTCAGGTGTATAATATAGCGATTCTACATTTCTACAATTTGTACAAAATTCTACATATTTAGACTCTGAGACATTGCAGTACTATTTTATTTTTCTTTGCTATATGACAACTAAGTGGCCCATGATTTGAGTGTATTTTAAATCAGAAGCATTTTGTTATTTTTATATAGTACTATTCAGTATTTTCAAGTAAACTCAGACAACAGCCTTTATTTCTGCTTCCACTCATATATTCAAGTGTCGTATAGAAATTTTTCAGAGGAATTACTTTGTTATTTATGGGGTTGTATGCCTCCTCTTTTAATTAAGGTTACTTAATATTTAGTTTGCCTTAAACACTGCTTTTCTAACTTGGTGTCATTCTGCCTTTACTCTTTATGGAATTTTCAGTGAAACTATTTAATATTCAACCTGGTTTATCTAGTTCATCATGTTTGTATTTAGTGACTAAAGCTTCTCCCTCCCCCCAGCCCCAAATAATATATTTTAGCATTTTTGGATTTATATAAATCAGAATTTAAATAGTTTGTCTTATACTTTGGATTCTACGTATGCAAATTCCTATAATGTTTTGAAGACAGTTTCTTACACAAATGTAATTTAATTTTTACTTACTCGTCTATACAGTTCTTTAGCTGTAAATTAGCAGGTGTTGAAGCTCTTATCCTGCACTGTCGCTACAGGTAACATTGCTTTGTATTACTTTGAGTACTTACTCGATTTTTGCTTTTTTTACCTGAGGATGAGAAGCATTATTTTCACAACTCTCTGTTCATTTCCAAGCACCATATGATTGCTTGGTGAAATTCAGACTTGTCTGTCATTAAAACGAGAGAAAAGACATGTAACCAATTGTTGCGGCGTGATAGGGCTAGAGTGATTTTCTCCCCTTTCATTGCTATTTGTGCAACACTTGATGTTGCACATCACCCAGTGCTCATCATGACAAGTGACCTTCTTAATCTCCATCACCTATTTTACCCACTCCTTCCTACCCACCTCCCCTCTGGTAATCATCAGTTTGTTCTCTATAGTTAAGAGCCTGTTTCTTGCTCTCTTTCTCTCTCTCTCTCTCTCTCTCTTTTCCCCTAGCTTGTTTGTTTCATTTCTTAAATTCCACATATTAGTGAAATCATACCGTATTTGACTCTGACTGATTTATTTCACTTAGCATTATACTCTCTGACTCCACCTATGTTTTGCAAATGGCAATATTTCTTTTTTATGACTGAATAATATTCCATTTTGTGTATGTACCACATCATCTTTATCCATTCATCAATCAATGGACACTTGGCACTTTAGCATTTCTTATCTTGGGGATAAATTCCTTAAAAATTTTTTTTTATCAGAGAATGTCTTTATTTTACTTTCATTCCTGAAAGATATTTTCCCTGGAGCTTGAATTTCTGGGTTAACAGTTATTTTCTTTCAGCATTTTATGCTGTCTCACTATCTTCTAGACTTCCAAGATTTCAGATGAGAAACCTAAAGTTATTTGAATGGGTGTTCCCCTGTATATAATGTACTATTTTTCTCCAATTTCTTTCAAGATTTTTAAATTTATCACTGGTTTTTAGAAATTTGATTTTGATGAGTTCTAGGCATATTGGGGGTCACAGAGCTTCTTGAGCCCTTTTCCAAATTTGGGGACTATTTTGGCCATTATTTCTTCAAATATTTTTTTCTGCCTCAGTCTCCTTCTCCTTGCCTTCTGGGATTAAAAACACACATATTGATATTATCTCACAGGTCCCTGAGGTTTTGTTTATTTTTTTTTTTTCAACTTTTCTCTTGGTTCTTTAGACTAGATAACTTCTATTCATCTATCCTCAAGTTCACAGACTCTTTTCTCTATCATTTCCATGTTGCTACTGAGTCCATCCAGGCTTTTTTAGTTCTAAATTTTACATACTTTTTTCAGTTCTAAAATAGCCATTTGATTCTCTTTCTAGTCCTCTATGAAAAGCTTCTATCTTTCCATACATTTCAAGTGTGTTTCCTTACCTCATGGTGTATAGTTATAATAGCTGCTTAAAAATCTGTGTCTCATAATCCCAATATCCAGGTCACAGTGAGTTTAAAACATATGTTGATTATCTTTTCTGTTGGGGTAAAGATGTGAACTCATTTTCCCGGTTTTTTAATATGTCATGTAGTGGTTGAAATGTGTTTGGGCATTGTGAATATTCTATTTTTTTTAGATGCTGAGTCCTATTATAATCCTCTAAAGAATGCTGATGTTCTTATTTTAGTGGCAATCAACTGTTTAGGCTCAGATTGCAAGTTCTATCTTACCATCTGTGGGTACTGGTTCAAACTTCAGTTTCATTGTCAAAGCCCGTGCTATGCTAGTTATGTCTGTCACTCCCATTTGTACTTCAAGAATGAGCCTGAGATTTGTACAGATGCATACATGGAATGAGGGATCCATTTTCCAGTTCTCCCCATGCTGGTATTCTCCCCTCACTCTCAGCCCCTAAGGGCTCCTTTTCCTGGTTCTTGTAGCCAGAAGGAAAGGGTTTCTATTAAGATTCTATCTGCCATCACTCCCTCACTATCCCATAATCAGTACCACCCTCGGGGTATGGCTCTAAGAAAGGAGGGGGAAACACGAGACTCTCACCCCTATGCGGTCACTTGTCCACGTTTTCAGAATCCTCAAATACTGTTTGTTTTGTTTTGTTTGTATTTTATCCAGTGTTTACAGCAGCAGTCAGTGGAAGATATGGGTTATATTGGATTTACTTTGCCATGCCAGAACTAAAATCCTCAGTAGATTTATAGGCTGAGGATTGGGGCTATTTCACTCTTATCCCACTTATTTAGGTTGAAAAATTCTAACAGTGGTGTGGACACTGTGTGTGCCTGTTAGTATGAGTGTGTTGTAAGTGTGCGTGTGCATGCTAAGCACTAGACCTACATCCCACAGACCAGCACAAATGCTTATCTCAAAGTGTTATTGCAAGCCTTCAATAAGATATGGAAATAAAGTGCCCAGTACAGTATCTGGCATTTAGTTCCCTTTCCACTACTCGGTAGAAAGTGCACTGAACTGCAAATAACTTGTTGTTTTTTTTTAAGAAAAATAATAACTATGATGGAAAATTGAGATTGTTAGACATGTTCTTGGCATCTAATTATTAAAGACACTGAGTGTTTCTCTTCTTGTTCTTAATCATATACTACTCCTTCCTTCTCTCTTGCTTATTCTCTTTGTTGACCATAATCAACCATGTCAGTGAGATATTGATGCCAAGCGCGTCTGTAGTATTAACTGAAGAAGAACCTGTTTCCATAGTTATGTCCCATCCTAAAGCCTGAACTCTACTCTCTGCTTGCTTTGCATCATTATCACACACAAAGAAATTGCCTGAAAGGAAACCACAAGAAAACAATAACCTTTTAAATCCAAACTCACTTCAAAGTGAAGTTCTCTATATGTGGCCAAGAATACCAAGGTGCAATAGATGAGTGGCATACAATATTCCATGACAACTAATAGAAGATTAGTGTAACACAGTGACCAAAAAAGGGATTTTGGAGAAGTGGGAGAGAGATGGAATGAGGGAAAGTAAAGAGAGATTGGGAGAGAAAAAGAGACTAAATTTTCCCTATTCCTTAAAAATGTAGGAAGAACTCTAGTCAAAATATAATCATTCAAATCCTTTTTAGTCTTGCAGCTGTAACAATATGACCCAATCCCACAGAAGTCAAAGCCATTTGCCATAAATAGAGGTGTCCCATCACCCCAGGTCATACATAGAACTGCATTCCTGAGGTCCCTGTTTCTAGCACTCTGCTAGCAAAAAAATAAAGAGCATTCTAACATGGAGGGTTGAAATGCAGTCTGCACAGAACTTAAATCCCTCTGATTAGTTTTCCAAACATAACCATATCTACCAGCTTTTCTGGTAGCCTTAGCTAGGCAAGTATGGACTCCAGAACCTACCCTCCCTAGGCTATTCCATCCATTTATTCAATAAAAGCAAACCTATAGCATTACCCACAGAAGATCTTTTCCGTAGCTCTACCCCATCCTTTAAGCCAACTCTGCCTGCTTCACATCATGGCTACACACAGTGGAAGTGCCTGAAAGGAATTTGCGAGAAAGACCTTTTTTTTTTTTTTTTTCAATCCAAACCCACTTCAAAGTAAGGAAGTTCTCCCATATATATCCAAGAACCTTGATACATGAGGGACAACAATATTCAAAGAAAATAAATGATTAGTGCAAACACAGCCTCCAAAACATGGGATTGGTGAGAGGAGTGGGAGGGGGGAAGAGAAAGTGGGTTTACTCTGCTCCAGGCCATGGCCTGCAGAAAGCAAAAGCAGCCTTGCTCTTTGAGGTGTTCTCCCATCTAACAGGGCTTTAAAGAGAAGAACAGAATTGAGGCAGCAGTCTGTAATGGCACTTGGGCTGGAGCACTTATTACCATGAGGCTGATGTCTTACATAGCTCAGATTTTCAACTGAGCCAAAGGGTTGAAGCTCTCCAAGCATGGTTCATAGGAGCAGGCTTCTGAAAGAATCAGTTTTGGATAACAGAATCTATTTGTGATCTGTAACCAATCAGGAAGCAGAGGAAAATAGGCATAAAGGACTGCTGATTGCCAAGTGTCACAGGTCCAAGCATACCTAACTTCAGAGAGATAATAATTCTCACTCCAATGTCTTTTTTTTTTTTTAATTTATTTATTTGACAGAGAGAGATCACAAGTAGGCAGAGAGGCAGGCAGAGAGAGGGGGGGAGCAGGCTCCTGGCTGGGCAGAGAGCCCAATGCGGGACCCTGGGATCATGACCTGAGCCGAAGGCAGAGGCTTAACCCACTGAGCCACCCAGGTGCCCCTTACTCCAATGTCTTAAGATGCAAAATGGAAACTAAAGATGACATAAAAGTAGTGCACTCTCCAGGGCACTCTTCACACAGTATGGAGAAGGATGTTTGGAGCACAATTATAGGTACTTTTTAAAAAAGCATTGTCATATTATTGAAGTATTTTTGTCAATTCCTTTGTTTTCTCTTGTTGCAAGTCAGTAAAAGCAAAAGAGAAATTTTAAGAAAGTTTAAAAACAAACAAACAAACAAAAAACCTTGAAAATTTTTATTGTTCCTGGAGAGTGTTCTAGAAAAATCATGCATGGGGGGAAGGAAAGGTAACACATTTAGTAATTACTCTGGCCCTGCTCTTGGCCAAGTTCTTTTGCAGTGATTGTTTTCAGTTTCACAAACCCTGTAAAGTTCAGAGATGAGAAAACTGAGATTCGGAAATAAAAGGACTTGCCCAAAGTCACACAGCAAATGGACCGTGGAGCTGGGTTTCTAACTGGATCTCTCTGATTACAAATGCCTTTCTAATTATGCTGTATAAAATGTGCCCGCAAGCAACTGAATTCTGGTCCTGGTTATTTATCTACTAACTCGCTGAGTAACCATAGACCAGTCATACTATTTCTCTGGGACTTGTTTTCCTCATACAAAAATGGTGGCTCCTAAGGCTCCCTTCAGCACTACCTTGTATGCCCCACTGCTCAGCAAGACCTAAACCTTCCAGTACAAAAGACCCTTTGCTTTTTCATATTTTTGCTTTTTTAGGTTGATGATATCTAACCAAATTTGTATCTTGGGCAACAAAGGATTTATTTTTTTCCATTGTAATTAAGTTTTAAAAATTCTATGCATCGGTGAGGGTCCAGTAAAGAAAACAGAAATCACCCTAGGTATTCAAACAGAGAGGATTTGACATGAGGATTTTATTGCACAGATGATAGAAAAGCTGAAAGAGCACCCAGGAAACCACAGCAAGGGCAGGAAGCCATTGCCATTCCTATGACTAAAGAAAAAATGAGAGCTATTGCTCTTTGGAGTCCAAAGCTGGGATCATCCAGCAGGAGCTAAAACCATAGTAGAGGCTGCCTGGTCAGATGGGACCATGGAGAGGAGGTCCAGTGAAATTTAGAGCCACTGAGGAAACACAGCCAAGGAAGGAGGCATGGCCCACGGCAGAGCAGAAGGGAGAAATTCCTGGTTTCCCCCACACATACACCCTCTGGCCTTCCTCTGATGCCTCCCATTAGCTGAACTTACTCATAAGTTAGTTAGCAAGTAAATCAGGGAAATACAGTTCCCTTGGATACAGAGCAGAGCAAGGGAAGATGGACAACAGATTTGAGAGTAAACAGGTAAATGATCCACAAAACCCATCTAACTGGTACTCATATCTTCTGATCAGCATATGACAACAAAGTGACCCAAGGGACAACCTAGAACTCTGACCAAAAACAAAGCAACTTAACATCTTAATTAGCCCATGAAGCTTTGCCTCAGATTAAATGTACACTTTCCATTAGGCTCCTTGAAATAGTTTTTATACACTTTGGATCCATCAGGTAATTAGGGACACCAGTTTGGGAATCATAATTCACGAATTTTACCAAACTGCTTTATATATAATTCTAATAAAATGGAGAGATCTAGACTCAAAGAACAAAGAAGAAGAAAACTGGATCCTAATTCTAGCCCTGTCTGAAGTGACCCTCAGGAAATGGCTTCCCTTTCTCTGTATCTCAGACTTCCTGTTTGCAAACGAGCAGTCAAAATCACTACCAACCTCTAAAATTACGAAGGATTACAGGGTTACAAAATCACTACTAATCTCCAGAATTACTAAATAAATTTACTAGCAAAGGTCTAAATTTACTCACGCTACACCCAGAAAACATACCATATTTCATAGTTATACTCTTTTTAAACATCCTAACATATCTAAAATTGAGATATGTTTTAACATGTCATAGTTTAATTGGTAGTTGTGATGGTTTGTTGTATGTGTCAAGTAGGCTATGATCCCCAGCTATTCAAACACTAATCTATGTGTCACTATGAAGGTATCTTATAGATGTGATTAAAGCACATA
Organism: Enhydra lutris kenyoni; assembly: GCF_002288905.1. Taxonomy (NCBI): domain Eukaryota; kingdom Metazoa; phylum Chordata; class Mammalia; order Carnivora; family Mustelidae; genus Enhydra; species Enhydra lutris. The sequence continues at coordinate 1,951,261 of NW_019154099.1, forward strand.
ATCAGTTGACTTAAGTAAATGAGATTTGTCCTAGATAATCTAAGTAGGCCTGATTCAAACTGCTGAAAAGCCTTCAGAGCAAAGCTAAGGCTTCCCTGATGAAGGCAGAATTTTGCCTATAGACAAGAGCTTCGCCTCATGCCCAAGAGTTGCAGCCTGCTCGTCCTCACAGCCTGCCCTAAGTATTTTGGACTCACCCACCTAGCCCCCACAATCATACAGCCAATTCTTTGTAAAAAATCTCTTAATATATATCCCCTAATAGTTCTGCTTCTCTAGTTGAACCCTGATTGATACGGTTGTGTTTTTTTTTGTTTTGGTTGGTTTTTTTGTTTGTTTCTCAGCAATTCATAAAATAATGGTTCTTTTAACAATCAATGGTATCTTAGCTTTGATAAAATACAGGAATTTCTACTTCCTCTCCATAGCCCATATGATTATCCTCATAAGCCCCTACCCACTAAAGAAAACCTGGGAAAAAATTAAATGCCTTTCCAATCCAGCAAACTACAATTACAGCAGTCACTTTAACTATTTGATTTGTTTTCTCCCTCCGCATCCTCCAATCCAAGATGGTGGCTGGTTGAAGAGGATAGCAATGATCATACATAACAGTGTGACAGAGAAGAGGGATTCTTCAGAGCCACATGGGGTCATCTGGATTCTCACTGAGTCTCTACTGCAGAGAAGACAGACTGAGATTCTCCCTGAACTAGTGACCGCAGAGATACAAATGGGTATGCCTTGCCATTTGAGGTTATATGCTAGCACCCACTGTAGAAACTCGTGCTCCTAGTTATTCATCTCCATCTTTGAGTGCTCCCCCAGAATGAACGCTGTCCTAAAATAGAGCCTCAGCTGCTTCACCAGGACCCCCAGCATCTCCATCTCCCCTCCCTAGGACATGAAGTAACTTAAAAGTCCTGGTACCAAGCACAGGCTCAGGGGGTCCAGAATTGCTGACCTGGACTCCTGACACCACCTGAGTTTGCACACATGCCATGCTGGCCATGGTACCGGGCCCACAGCTACGATTTTCCAACAGGGCTTCAGTCTTCACCACACTAGTCCAAAGGAACAAATGTTTCTTTGGCTTTTTCATTCCAATATGGACAACACATTCTAAAGCTACACTGCCGTCCCTATCTCACATTGAACCCTAACAGCAGAAGAGAAACAAGAACCCTGACATCTCACTTTCTCCTTTGCCCCTTAATCTTTCCAGACTGGAAAGGCAGACTTTGCTTACCTCTCTTTACATCACCTTTTCCTTCTACCCAAGGGCAGCAACACCCTTGACTCAACCTACAGAGGCAGAACAGCAATCTTCTGAACTCTTCATTAAAAAACTGAATGATCTGAGCCCTCCAGACCAGATTCTTGATAGTCTACAGATATTTAGAAAAGCCACTTCCATTGATCTATTGAGCCCATCATTTCAGTAAGTGAGAAGCCCCAAAATATCAAGATTTACAACAGATGAAAATACATCTGAAAAGTAATTTTAATACATCATCTCTGTTACAGATATTTTTGTCACCATTAGGGTCAAGAGTCTACCCAGCATAAACAAACTCAACACACAGGGTTTTATAACTCTATCAAATCAGGAAGACTTGGACTGGCTGAGTGCATTTTACTCGGTCAGTAATGGGTAGCACATAGAAGAGCAAATCCAAGCCCTGCCACTTAAACTACCCAAGGCCTACCTCCTCCTCTGCAAAATCCTTTACTGAAATGTGAAAATGCCTTACAAATTTCACAGTCCTATGTGCATACAAAATATTATTAATCTTTTAAAAATCATTAAAATTCTTGCTTCATTAATTTTTTTATAATTACATTACTCAGACTACTTTCTTAAGTACTGCTGGTCTATGGTCAATTTTCTCAGCTAAAGAAATCCATGGTCTCAAAAAAAAAAAAAAATAGAAAGAAATCCATGGTCTCATTACTGTCACCAGCAACACAATTATTATTATTATCATTATTGACTAAAAGAAATACGTTCCTTATTCCAGCAAGGCAGCTTGCCATTTCTTTTTCCTTTTTTTGTTTTTGTTTGTTTGTTTGTTTGCTTTCAAATAATCTAGGAAGGACTAAACAGATTTTTTTAACCAAATTTTATGCCAGTGTCATAAGACAATAAATTTTATCTAATTTGTTCTGTCTGCCATTTGAAACAAAATGTGTGTTGCTACATTTTTCAAACACTGAAGAGATTCTGTAGTTTTCCAGAATTTTAGCAAAATCTGGTAAGTTCAAAGAAACTCTAGAAATTCAGGTTACCTTGAATGATGACTGTAGGTTATAGAATATCAAGTGATTTTTAGTATTAAGAGAGGTTACTTGACTCCTGAGCTTGATGATGCTAATTAATGATGGAAGGGTTGGCCAATAAGAGCAAATGCTACCCTTCATCAAACAAAATTTGTGCTCAGGTCACTGTAACTCTTGAGAGCAAACAAATCCTAGGTCCAGTTAGGTAGGCGTACACTTGGTTATCTGAGCTCTATGAACAATCATTGCCAGCCATAGTGACAAGCAGACTTAGTGGGTGCTTTTTAAAATTTTTGCTTTTTAATGTCACCTCGAACTATAGTCACAAGGGTCGTGAGCTGTCTTTCTGAACTGAAGATGGGACCTTTAGTTGCCTCTGCGAAGGACAGTGATTATGAAATGCACAGGCCTGTGTCACACCTGCTTTCATGTAAGTCTGCAGCCACTGCAGGGGCCGTGACCGTTACATGGCTGCAGGCCTGCTCTGCACAGCAGGTTAGTTTAATTACCTCTTTTACCAGCTGGGTAGGGAAATACAGTATTTCATCTGGGTTCTCCACAGAGCACTTCATTTGGTAATTGGTCGTAGAAGAGAAAACACATTTTTGTTGACAGGAGCTGGGGCCTCCAGACAGAATTTCTAGGAGTCCTGTTTTTAAAGAGAGAGAGTTCAGGTAAGGCCCTGGGGAAGCTTTGTGGCCATCCCAGCGGACGACCTGTTCTTTGGGCCTGCATGAGGACATGTCTTAATTGCCATGGTTGAGGATATATTTGATTTTTGGGAAATAGCTAAAGGTCATATGGCACCAAATCCACTGTACTAGAAGCTTGGGATCAAAAAGAAAAAACATTTGACATTATATAGAATGATTTTCCTGTGTGTTTCATTCACTGACTTTAGAAGCAATTCAAAGGTAGAATTTAAAAAAGTATTTGAGCACTAAGCTCATTGTAGTCACTCAAATAACATTTTATTGTCATAATAACTTTTAAAAAGGGTGCCGTTAGACCAAGCATATAATCACTGATTTAAAGAGCAATACTGGGGGCGCCTGGGTGGCTCAGTGGGTTAAAGCCTCTGCCTTCGGCTCAGGTCATGGTCCCAGGGTCCTGGGATCGAGCCCCACATCGGCCTCTCTGCTCCGCAGGGAGCCTGCTTCCTCCTCTCTCTCTCTCTCTGCCTGCCTCTCTGCCTACTTGTGATCTCTGTCTGTCAAATAAATAAATAAAATCTTTAAAAAAAAAAAAATAAAGAGCAATACTGTTTGAAAAGATGAATTCTAGAAATTTTAGTTTTTAAATGGCTGGATGACTTGTCTAAAGAAAAACAAGTAAGTAAAATGAAAACTATTAGAAAGTACTTTCTAGATCTTCAGGCACAGGGACTGCCTCATCCCGGTTTAGTCTACACATACTATCAACAGTTGATCAATGTTTGTTGATTTCAAAGTTTCTTGTGCATCATTGTGCAGAAGACCCAAGCAACATAACCAGATCATAGAAAGGCTTAGCATTAGTATGAAGGGGACCATGCTAGAGGATTTATTTGACTGCAAGTTCTAAGTTCTGTATGTTTCAGCAAAGCATAGTTACCAAGAAATTAACACAACCTCAGTGTTCAGGAACCAAAGTAAAGGGTTCAGTTTAGCATTTGCCAGGGTCCTGCTCAAATTTGTACTGCTGGGGAACCCACAATAACATGTTCACATCCAGACAAACGAAAGCACAGGAGAGTAGAGGGCCTGGCAGAGTGAGGGGAACAAAACCCAAGAAAGGTGAGGAACAACTGCCAGACTTCACCCAGAGAGGAGAAGTCGCGTGGGACATTGGATGCCTCACCGATATCTTCAAGATTTAAGAAGGAAGGAAGACTGCCTTTATTGTATCTTCCTCTTCTTCCAGAGGAAGAATTAGGACCAGTGGATAGAAGGTATAGGAAAGGTAGACTTGAGTTAGTATATAAAGCTTTCTGAAAATTAAGATTGTCCAAAAATGGAATGAGCTGCCTAGTGAGAGAAAGAGAGGCCATTACAGGAGGTGTTTCGATAGAAATTACATGGCTATTTATAAAAAAATATTATAAAAAAGATTCCTGCACCACAAATGATTGGCCTGGAAGACATCAAGGGCCTTTGCCAATTCTTACAGCCATTAATTCTAAGCAGTATCTGTGATCCCTACTTCACATGCTGTTTGTGTATATGCACTTCAAATGGGTGGAAAATTTATCTAAACCCATTAAGATGGGGTGCCTGGGTGGATCAGTTAGTTAAGTGTCCAACTCTAGATTTCAGCTTAAGTCAGAACTCAGGATTGTGAGATTGAGCCCTGCATACAGATCTCCTCTGTACCAGGAATGGAGCTTGTTTAAGATTCTCTCTCTCCCTCTCCTTCTGCCCCTCCTCCCTAAAAAAATAAAATAAAATAAACTCATTAAAAATACTGTGACCCTACCACTGACAGAAAAATAATAATCTATCACTCACTTCCTGACATAACTGCTATTTACCACTTATCATTGTGAAACTTTCTTGCGGTTTTTCAGTTCAGTCTTAACACTAAGTAGGAAGTAACTGAATTATTAGTTGAGATGAATGCCTAATATTCAGAAGTTGCTAGCAAACACTTACTAAGCACATATTGTGATTTTGGCACTGCACTCGATACACACAAAAACAAATAAGGCATAGTCTGCTCCCATAAGATGCTTATAGACTAAAAGGTCAAATTACACCTGAACAGAACTGTTAATATATTCAGTAGTAAGACAGAGGCTACAGAGGCTAGAAAAACCCTTAGTCCTACCTAGTTTAAGGGAAGACTTTTTGGAGGGAATGATGGTTCATTCAGTAAGAGTCAGCCAAGAAAAGGAAAACAGAAAGAGTATTCCAAAAAGAAGGATCATTGTGAAATGTAGAACAGCACAGAGTGTGAAGGGATCACTAGAGTATAAAATGTCAAGTGCAAAGCAGGGAGGGGCAGGAAATGAGGCTGGGAAGACAGAGAGAAGGCAATGCACAAAAGCTCATATACTATTACTTAGAAGCTTGGGGACCCGCCACAACAGGACCATAGTCAGGGAGGTAACAAGGTTAGATTTACATTTGAAGAACAATTCAGCTATAATGCCAAAGATAGTAAACTTAAAATTAGTAAATAAGAAAACTCATTTAAAGGATGACATTTATCCACATGTACCGTTGAAAGTTTAATTTTAAATTCCACACAGATTAAAACCCGGTTAAGCATACTTAAGAATTAAACACATAAGCACAAACACATGCAGTACAAGGTGAGAAGAGCAAACCCTCGCGTTGGTCTTCCTATGGCACACATCTCTCCCTACTTCCACTAACTCAACAGCTCCCAGGAATGGAAGGGTCCATCAAATACAACTCCTTCTCAATCATCTTTTTCAGAAATACATCTGGAAACTGCCATTCATCATCCTTGTCCTAATAAGCAGAAAGACATGGGTAGAAACCTGTCCTTGAAGAAATAAATATGGGAAATCTTTCCTTCTTTATTTTTTCTTTCTTCCTTTTCATTTTTTTCCCCCCAAAATGTTCCTATCACTATGGCCTGGTGGGGAAGGAGAAACCTAAAGTCCAAGTTACTATCAGAGATGATTGTTCTCTCACTGATCATTCTTTTGAGACCAAAATGATGGTGACATACAACTTAAAAATCATTTCTGTAAGTCTCAGGGATATATCTGGCTTTACCAGATGAGGTCACCCATCTAAGACAATATAAATAAAACTCCCGGTCTACTCTATCTTATTTATTCAGAATGAAAATCTCCTATTCACTAAACATGCTATAACTCTTTTATCTTCCTGTTTCCATCCTTGGTGACAGAGTTGGTGATAGAAAGTCCGTTTTTTCCAACACATATTATAAAACAGGTGCATCCTCCCATTAATTTAGTTAAATTCTTAAGAGTCAGGTGCAAACTATCTCAGGTTCTCCACACTAAGTTTCTTTTTTCTTCTTAAGTTTTTATTTGAACTCCAGTTAGGTAACATATAGTGTAATGTTCCACACTAAGTTTCTAAATAGTGTACACATGTGAATGAATCTATTTCTTTTTTCAAAAGCAAAAACTAATTTCTACTTCCTTATAATTCTGTCACAAAGCCATAAGAAAACTACAGGAAAATAATCCAGCAATTTGGAGGGCTGGAGTTTTGCAACAATTTGCAAATGCTTCATAATCTCACCAAAGCTTGTCTCAGAATTGAATCTCATCAAACAAGAAAAAACTATTATGGTAACATGGCCACCAAATAAAGGCAGATGCTTCCTCCTCCTTTTTATCTCTAGTCCCCAAACTCGATTATTTTCCACACAAAGTTTTAACAACGTGGAACAAAGAGAAGACCTAAAATTTTGCTACTATATTTATCCAACAAAGTCTAAGTATCTGTCTAATGGCATACTTTTGTTAATGTTCATTTTTCATCATCAGATCTTTCACTTAAGGTGATAAAATTTCTCATGACCTCTTTCAGGGACAAAACGAAACCTGCTATCTAAGGGAAGACGCACAGGCAGACTTCACAGGAGAGCTGGACCCCAGCCTTGTCCTTGTCAGTAACTTAGCTGTGTGACATGGACAGCAAGGGTGTTCATTAAAAGTATTCCTCTGGCTTTCTCTCTGTCTCCGTGTGTGTCTGTCTCTCCCTCTCCATCTCCCCTAGGCAAAACAATAACAACTAGAGGAACCTCTCTAAAGCAGTTAAGTCAACTTTTTGGGAAGAATTAGGGCTGCTTGGGAGATAAAAGCCCAGATTAAAGCTCTTCTCATTCTGAAATGTTAAGGCCCCTTTTTGGTTAAAGGCTGACTCCATATCAGCTCACTCTAAAGTAAAGCCGGCCAGTCCACAGACTCCACTTTCAGATGCAATGCACAGAAAGCTTTCCCTTTATAAAAGGGAAGTGGAAAAATCATCTAACATACTTAACAGAATTAACAGAAAAATGGCAATACCTAGATGTATCACTATAACAATTTCAGATAGGAAATATATGGAATATTTACCTCTTCTGCAATTTTTATGAGAAAGTTACTTGAGCATTTATTCCAGGAAAGTGAAATCAAAACACAAAAACTGGAAATCAAAAAGATGGCTGGAACTCAACCAAGTAACCAATAAAAAGAAATTATAGAGGTGACAGTTGTGTGTCTGGCTAAGCAGCTGGCCCAATTAGAACAAGATATCAGTACATTCCATTAAAATATCTTCAAAAAAGGGGACACCTGGGTGGCTCAGTTGGTTAAGTGGCTGCCTTCGGCTCAGGTCATGATCCCAGCGTCCTGGGATCGAGTCCCACATCGGGCTCCTTGCTCAGCGGGGAGCCTGCTTCTCACTCTGTCTGCCTGTGCTCATGCTCTCTCTCTCTCTCTAACAAATAAATAAATAAAATCTAAAAAAAAAAAAAATCTTCAAAAAAATTTTATAGATTTCCAAGCAGTGGACAGAATCACAAAGATGCATAATATTAGGAACACAATAATAAAAGGAGAAAAGTTTCCTATCCCAATAATCAATTAACATTTAGAAACATCAAGGAAAAAAAAACTATGTTGAAAAAAAGCATAGTACAGACATAAAGCAAACTAAAATACCAAACTACCAAATAATTTTGAATACTTAACAAATTATAAGAAAAGAAAACCCATTTATCTTTTGACCTGTGCAGAAGGAATAATATCTGTTGAAGGGTCAAGAGTTTATGTTATTAGACATAAGGAGAAAGAAACATAACCTTAAACTGTGGAAATACAATCTTAGAGAATACAATTTTTGGCTGTGAAATGCAAACATATTATTTTCATGCATAATAATAAAATAGCTTTAAATTTTTATAACCAATCCACTATGTAAGATTTAAATACTGTTACAGAACAAAATGTAAATGCTAATAACCTTAATAATATAAAAATAAAGATTCAGTGGTCAGAAGATGGAAGGTGAGATAATATAAAACAGATAAGAAGGAAGGCTAAGAATATGAATATCCCCATCTACCATAGTGAGGAGGCAAGAGATCACCTCTAAAGTTGATTGCACAAGATTTGAGGTTTAGAGGTATATAGAAAACACCACAATTTTTAAATAGTCATTATCAAAAATTGAAAGAGGGGATAAATGGATGCTGTGAAGTAGCTTAAGATTCCACTTATAGAGAGAAGACAAAACATCTTAAATTGATGAACCAAAAAATATATATATACAATTATCACAATCAAGAAAACAGAAAGCACTCCAGCTTTGTCAGACAGATGGCGTATAATACCAAGAATTAATTACAAGAGTACTGGAAACATTCAAAAAAGGGAAAAGTAAAAACTATTTTAAAAATATAAGAGTTAGGGGTGCCTGGGTGGCTCAGTTATTAAGCACCTGCTTTCAGCTCAGGTCATGATCCCAGGATACTGGGATCCAGCTCGTGTCCAGCTCCCTGCTTAGCAGGAAGCCTGTTTCTCTCCCTCTCCCACTGCCTGCACTTGTGTTCCCTCTCTCACTCTCTCTCTGTCAAATAAATAAAATCTTATAATATATATATGTGTGTGTGTGTGTGTGTGTGTGTGGACACACACACACACACACACATATATATAGGAGTTGGCAAAAGAGTGACCAATAGTATTTGACAGAAGGAGGAATAGAAAGGCTAAGGTCAGAGGAGGAACACTGAGGCAAAATCATGAGCTCAGTTTGGGGAATAATTAAATAATCACAGGGGCCATGTATAATTATCAATTAAGTGGTAAAAAAAAAAAAAAAGCGACCTCAATGTCCTCAATCCTTCAATATGTACACATACCTGTCTTCTGACATTGCTTTTTTTTTTTCAGTTTTGTTAAGATATAATTGACTTAGAGCTCTGTAATGTTTAAGGTATATGATATGATGACTTAATATATATATATATATATATATATATAAATGATTACAATACTTTAGTTAGTATCTTTTCCCTCATATAGTTACAAAAACTAAAAGAAATGTTTCCCTTCTGATGAGAATTACTGTTAATGATGAGATCTACTGTTACCAACTTTAAATATGCCATACATCAGTGTTAACTACAGCCATTATGTTGTACCTCATATCTCCAGTGCTTATTTATCTTGTAAGTGGAAGTTTATGCCTTTTGGTTATCTTCCTGCAATTCCCCTTCTCCCTACCTCCTTTCTCTAATACCCACAAATGTGATCTCTTTTTCTATAAGTTTGTTTGCTTTGTATTCCACATATAAATGAGACCATATAGTATCTGTCTTTCCCTAATTTCACTTAGCATAATGCCCTGAAGGTTTATCTGTGTCGTCACAAATAGCAGGATTTCCCTTTTTTTTAAATGATTGAATAATATCCTATTATATATACGTATATATCACATTTTCTTCATCCAATCATCTGTTGATGTATATATACTTAGGTATCCATGTCTTGGCTATTATAAATAGTACTGCAATGAATCAGATATCTTTTTGAGATAGTGATTTTGTTTACTTCAGATAAATACCCAGAAGTAGAATTACTGGATCATATGGTAGTTCTTTTTTTAATCTTTTGAGGAACTTCCATACTGTTTTCTATAGTGGCTACACCAATTTACATTCACACCAACAATGCACAGGGTTCCCTTTCCTCTACATCTTTGTCAGCATTTGTTGCCTCTTATCTTTTTGATGATGGCCATTCTAACAGATGTGAGGTGATATCTCATCGTGCTTTTGATTTGCATTTCCATAACACTCAGTGTGTTGAGCACTTTTTCATCTACCTGTTGGCCATTTGAATATCTTTGTAAAAAATGTCTATTCTGTGAGGCGCCTGGGTTGCTCAGTGGGTTAAGCCTCTGCCTTTGGCTCAGGTCATGATCTCAGGGTCCTGGAATTGAGCCCCACATCAGGCTCTCTGCTCAGCAGGGAGCCTGCTTCCCCCCGCCTCTCTCTCTCTCTCTTTCTCTCTCTCTCTCTCACCTGCCTCTCTGCCTACTTGCGATCTCTGTCAAATAAATAAATAATATCTTTTTTTAAAAAAGTCTATTCTGACATCCTCTCAAAAAGAATGTCAAGAAGGGAAAAGAATGGGGTTCTAAAATAGAGAAGTTAGGGAGGTTAGCTTGTAACTGTAGGGAAAAAACCAATGGAGACGGCTCCTACTGGGTTCCAGCCTTCTAGAATCCCTTTGGGCATTTGCACCTGTTTGATTGGCAATGCCTGTGTTTCTGTGGTTTGTGGTTTTATTTACCTTTGCCTGATTTGCCCTGCCTTCTCAGTAAACTGGATGGGTAGGAGCTGTAGATTCTACTTCCTCTGAAACTACACATGACTCCTAAAGTGTTCCACACGTATGTGGCACATAAACAAGACTAACCAACTCGACAAGAAAGTGAAGTGAAGTAGAACCTGTTAATGCCCTGAGTAGAAACCAGTCTGAGACCTCAACCACTGAGTTCAGGATTGATGCCTTCTGGAAGCATGTTTGTTTTCATTAAGAACTACCACCATTGCACTGTAACCATCCAGTAAATAGATTTCATGATTGACTAAAACAATGAACAATGCTTGAATTACAGCTAACATTTTAGAGCCCTACCAAAACTTTAAATTGACATAGTAAATAACTTTGGTCTCAAGTCAGAAGTCACCTCCTCAGAGAGGCCTGTTCAGACCGTCAAGCCAAAGCTACTTCCAATCACTCTCTATCACATGACCTGATTTTACCTTCTGCTTAGCACTTACCTTTATGGAAATTATCTCACTTATGTGTTTATTATTTATCCATTTATTAGCTTATTGTCTGTCTCCACTCACTAGAATACAGCCTGCGCGAGATCAGGGATGTTGTCATAATCTCTGCTCTATCCCCAGTCTCTAGAACAGAGGTGAGCACATCTTAGGTACTGATCGAATCTGTGTTGAATCTCAAATATATGCTGCATCTTTCCTCATCTGATGTACAGATATGTCCTAGCTGGAATTTTTTAGAATTAGAGAACATATAGACATTAAAATTAACTAAAATCAGGACTGGAGACCACCAGGACCTCCTCATAGTAAAACAAATATTTCTGCCAAAATAAATGCTTGGATGAAATAATTTTTTTTAGAGAACACTCATTAATAGCTTTAAAGGATAGTTTATTGTAAATATGCAGCTAAAAAATAAGTGTAAAGTGGACTCTCCTACCAATTGCTGGCATATAGAAGAAATTCCCCACCTATAGGGAATAGGCACATCATGTAGCAAAACACTTAACACTTTCCCAGGATGGATTACATCATTTGTGGTGCCCAGTGCAAATTAAAATGCAGGGTCACTTGTCCAAAAAGAACTAATAATTTAACAATGACAACAACAGAACATTAAAACCAATGCAGGGCTCTTCTGAATGCAATGCAGCATCCCTGAGCAACTGCACGGGTCACATGTCCTGCTTTTTCTTCATCCAAAACAGGAAAATCAGTCGAGGAGGGTGATGGTGACACTAGTCAGAAAGATGGCTCTCAGGGGCTGTGTGTCACCAGAAGACCAAAGGTACCCTAGCTTATCACTCTCACGGGTGTGTGTGTGTGGGCGCGCGCACGTGTGTGCTTTGCACTCATGTAAGCAAATACCTCCATTCTATTACCTAGCAGCATACAATGGTTACCAAAGAGTGACAATTTTGATAGGAAGTGGGGGAAGCTCAGAGAAGAGGTTGTGTCCTGGCTAGCGAGTGAGAAAGGAGAGGAAGCTGGGAGAAATCAGGAAGACCAAACCAACCTCCAGTAGCAAGATGTGTCACAGGTCAAGGGAAAGTTGCTCCAAATTGCAATAAAGTAATTTATGACCTGAAAATGAATATGATAACTAATATGTTGAAATACAGAATTAAAATTCAAATGTATTAGGGCACCTAGGTGACTCAGTCAGTTAAGCCTCTAATTCTTGATTTCACCTCAGGTCATAATCTCAGGGTTGTGAGATCAAGCCCCACATTGGGCTCCATGCTTGGTGTGGAGCCTGCTTAAGATTTTAAGATCTCTCCCTCTCAATTTGACCCTCTCCTTCCTCTCTATCTCTAAAAAAAAAAAAAAAAGAATTTAGAAAAATGCAAATATATCACAACTAGTAAAATGTTAAGCTAAAACAAAAAACATTAATTGGCATATTGTGAAGACTTTTTCAGGTCCCAAAAAGTAGACTGCAAAATTATAGAATAGGGATAGCATTTTTTTTAATAATATAGAAATTCTAATTTACCAGAAGCTTACTAAAATGCAGTTATAGGACAGGCTTACTCTAAAAAAAGATGGGGGTTGGGGGGAAATGGGTAATCTTAGACTGCATTAATAAATTAACAAAAGCCCCAAACATAAGATATAATAATCCCACTTTGTCTTATAACCCCAAGCAGGTTATAATACTGATTTGGTCCAATAATATGATTTTGAAGATAGCAACACAACTCTTCAAGAGGTTAAAAAAACAAAACAAAACAAACAAGAAACTAAAACAAAACCTGCCCATGCTACAAGATTTGCAGTGCAAAGCCAGGGCTTGGACCCAGTTATATCTAGACCATTAATAACACCCACTGTATTATGGCTCCTTCAAGCCATAATTGACATTGCCTTATCTAGGTATAAAATGTGTTCAGGAACATAATTTTTATTTACAAATTTTCTCCAGCAATTTGACCAATATATATAAGAATGGCTTTGGAGAATTCAAATAGGATTTTTAGGATATAACAATTTCTATTATATATACATACATATATAAATATAGATATAGATATAGATATAGATATATAGATACATAGATCTATAGATATATAGATATATCCTGGCACCAAGTTGGGTGCTGGAATTACTTAGCAACACAGTCCCTGCCTTTCTATATCACCCACAGTCCGAAGAAAGAGACAACAGTGTCAACAAAATTGAATTCTTACTACCCATTGTAATATGTAACAGTTATAATGACAAAGCACATGGTATAATATGATTGTTTGTGTCTCCCCACAACTCACATGTTGAAAACCTAAAACCAAAAGTAATAGTATTAGGCAGTGGGCCTTGGGGAGATTATTAGAACATGGGGAATCCTCATGACTGGAATTAGTGTCCTTATATAAGAGACCTCAGAGAGCACACTCACCCTCTTCCATATATGAAGATATAACATAATGTCTGTGACTTGGGCTCTCACCTGACAACCCTGGCACCCTGATCTTGGGCTTCTGACTCCAGAACTTTAAGAAATATACTTCCATTGTTTATAAGCCACCCAATCTGGGCATTTTGTTATAGCAGCTCAAACGAACTACGACAGTATAGAAGTCATAAAACGGAGGAAGCTATTAGTCAGAGACAACCAAGGAAGACTTCTGAGAGGAAAGGATAGTCTACTTATATTTATATGACACCCCGAATGCTTCTTTTATTTCGTCCGAAAATGGATTAACACTTAACTGTTGGGAAGAGAGCAGGAAAAGGAAGAAAGACCTTGCTAAGGTGTGCTTCTAGAGCGGCCCATGTACTAACTAAATGTGATACAAACTAAATGTGACACTAAATGTGATATATAAGACTGAGAGGATATTTTAAATAAGTAATTTATATATATATTAATTTATATAAATAAACATATTAAATAACTAAAACTCACATAATAAACAGATGAAGTAAAGGCTAAGCTTCACATTGACCCTGCAAAATTCTTCAAATACAAAGACTGAAAATATACTGACAACATGGTACATACCAGGGAAAGACTTAAGTGTGAGAAAAGTGGTGCCCTCCTCTTTCATTTTTGCTTTTCCTACTTTGAAAACCAAATGGATATGGGGTGTCTATAGGTGCTGCAGTCAGTTAAGAGTCTGACTCTTGGTTTCAGTTCCAATCTGATCTCAGGGTCATGGGATTGAGCCTCTCATCAGGCTCAGGGCTTAGCATGAAGTCTGCTTGAGTTTCTCTCTCCTTCATCCTCTGCCTCTTTCCCCCACTAGTGCTCTCTCTCTCTCTCTCTCTCTCTCTCTCAATAAATAAATAAATCTAAAATAAAGAAAGAGGGGTGCCTGAGTGGCTCAGGGAGTTAAGCCTCTGCCTTCGGCTCAGGTCATGATCTCAGGGTCATGGGATCGAGCCCCACATCAGGCTCTCTGCTCCGCAGGGAGCCTGCTTCCCTCCCTCTCTGCCTGCCTCTCTGCCTACTTGTGATCTCTGTCTGTCAAATAAATAAATAAATCTTTTTAAAAAGTAAAAGAAAAGAAAGAAAAAGGAAGTAAGGAAGGAAAGGAGGCAGGAAGGGAAGGAAGGAAAAGAAGGAAGGAAAGGAAAGTAAAGAAGGAAGGAAGGAGAAAAGAACCAAATGGATTCTAGGTACTGTTTCTACCAGAATAAATTCCCACCAAACTGGTAGGATTTGGTCTGTTATTGTTTTATTCTTTTTCAGCTACTGTTTTATCTTTTAATAGACTGTATATTGCTAAAATTCTCTCAGTGCTATAAAAGTGATTCCAGCTGTATTTCAATAGGACTGCTATGTGAGGTACCCTGTTTGTTCTGGGGTTCTCTATCCCATGCATAAAGAACTGTGAAGTACTCATTTTCATTGCTTGGAAGTGTCACTGGGAGGTTCTTGTGGGAAGGCCCTGTTTGCTGCTGGTTAGGAAGAGGGCTTTGTATTTTGGAGGCTCTTGTTCTCTTGTGTAGGGTCTGGGATATGGAGGTTAGTAAGGTGACCAGAGAGCTCCTAATACTCAGTGTCTGTCTAGCAAGTTCAACCCAGTTCAGCCTTGTGGTGCCTCTTTCATGACCATGAGAGAGATCATCGTGCTGAGATTCTTTCCCTCACTTCTTTGCCTATTGGAATCTTAGTCATCCTTTCTCTTATGTGAGACTCGCCTCAAACTCCACTTTGAAATTAAGTTCCCACCACAGCATTCAACTATTATAGCCCCTATTTCATTCATCCTCACATTAAAGTCAGGAGTTTACACATCTGTGTCCCTCACTTCTTGGAACTGAGAACTGATCTAATTCATCTGTGGTTTTTCTCTGTTGGCAAGGAACAGAGTTCTTTATAGTTAGTAAATCTTTGGTAGGCTGAATTCTATTAACTGCCATTTTTGTATGAAAGAGTCTGATAAATTCATTTTCAGCAACAATTAGACTGCATAACTTTCCACTAAATTTGGTCCTTAAACTTGCAGTATTATGCAATCAGTTCTTGCATATGTGTTATCAGCCTAACAAGATCACAAGGTCGCTATGGGTATAGTCCACACATCAGTGCAGGCTAGCACACTCCTGTCCTAGCTTGTCCTAGGCAGTGTCTCTTCTTGCTTTTCCCTTGGTGATACTACATATGTTCACAACTTCCACTACCACTCACAGACTTATGACTTACAAATTTCACATCTCTGGCCCTCACCTAGCTCCTAAGTTCCAAAACTGTACTTCTAATTATCCACTCACATACTCATCTGAATATCTCACAGACAATTCAAATACAACATGACAACCATTCTCTCAAAAAAAATCGTATCAGTTTCTTGGAGCCAGCAGGTGATCACTACTATATGTAGTTTGAAGGATTCTGAAAGCCTCTTCACTTAGCCTAACTTTTCCACAATAAGAGTTATTCCTTTGGATTAAGGTACAAGATCTCCAACAATTTCTACTGAATGCAGTATAGTATATAAATTAATGCTAGCAGATTTGTTATGTCTCCCTTTATTAACAGTGTAAGGAAAGAAAAATGTCTCATGACTTTATACCACCTCCTAATGAGAGAAGATTGTTGGCAAGTTATAAAAGAGAAAACAACATCTATTTGGTCCTATACCTTGTCAAAACCCACAGAGGGCCCATTTTATCTCCCTGCTAAATTTAAGCTAGGAAAGAGTCAATGACTTCTTTAAGAAGTGTAGGACACAGAGCAAATCACTAGACACAAATGCAATCATGAATGTGTATGCCCTCCAAACACACACACATAGACAAATACAGGTAAAATCTTACATGAATGAACATTAAGACTAATCTCTTTCAATGGACCAAAATTTTGACCAGGGAAAACAGCAATAAACCAAAGGTAGAGATGTTCTGCAGGGAGGAAGAACAAAGGTGAGCCACTGTCAAAACTGGCAGTCTAAAGTCCCAGGAGAATGTGTGGAAGAAGATGGTTACCACCAGTCACCCTATCATATGCCAAACACACACACACACACCCCCCAACTCTATGTGACAAGTGAGTACCTTCAGCACCAGCAGATGGTACCATCTCCTGCTCCTCTCCAAGCCCACCTCTATCTCCACCTCAGACCTGAAATCATCATTTAGCCCAATTATCTGGTCTCAGGGTAGAAGAGAACAGCATCAGACTGTGACCCTTCTTGGTCATCCATGTCTTATCCTATTCCAAACTGGCCTAGATAAAAACAATCCATCTCAAATCATTTTTTGGAAATAGGTGGTATAGAGGAGAAAATCATCCAAAGATTAAAATAAATATATATGTACCCTCCAGGGTGCCAAGCCTTCATTTTTCCATCTCTAAGTTTCCCTTTCCCCAAGGCAATTGCACTTCTATGTCCTTAACTGTCCCCTCTCCTTTTCTTCCATCCTTAGGCATCTTAGTCAATTTTTCTTCTCTACTCTCTCACTAAAACAAAGTAAAACAACATTTTGGCCCTCCTTCTCCCAACCCCCAAGAAAATCATGTTTTTTTAAGAGCCAAATATAATTCAAAAAAGCACTTTGTTTTAGACACCTGCACTGACTGCTTGCAATGTTTTACAATTTATTGAGAGACTCACTAGACTCACTAGACTGCCTTCAGTATTGTTTTGAATTTTTGCTCTTCGAAAAAATTCCAATGAAAACACAAATTGTTTTAGTGGTCCTAATCACTTTGATAGCTCAGGCCAATTTAGAATACATCTGGAATCTTTAGCTTGATGAAAACTGCCTGAATGCTTGCATTTTATTTTGTTCTTTCCCTAACTTCTCAGATTTATAGACACATGATCTGAGAAGACCATTTTGCATTTTGGGTGCAGTCTTATGTCTCAGCCTGTGGTTTCATCATCAATACCCTAGGAGTTGGCCCTGAAGGCTTAGGGAAGCCAGGTGTCTGACCAGGACCCAGTGAGTGGACAGATTAGAGCACCCTTGGGCCTGCTTCCAGATGCAGCCTCATGATAGAGCCTTAGAAGTGTATTCTAGGGCTGATGATGGTGTCCTGGGCCTTTGTTGACAGAGTCCCTCCTACCTTGAGTGGGAAGAAGACCCTCCCACATGGCAGCATTTTTTATCTTCAAGAACTCAGAAGCCAGTTTTTCTTCCCTCGTTGTTCCACCCCACTTGAGAGTGAACATGTAGAAGTATAACCCAAAAAGTTATTGAGGAAAAAGCAAATTTCTATAAATAGAATCATATTTACCCTTGATATTCTTTAAGTAATACTCCCATAAAATAAACATCTTATGCATAAGACATATAGTTAAAGAATATGACCAGCCATTTGAAATCGTATATTTAAAGAAATGATACATTTGTGACAAAGCATTAATAATTAAAAAAAAAAAGCTAATATTATTCAAATTACCTCCTCAAATTTTAAGCATTGAAGTATTCTTAGGTAAATTCCATGGAGAGGGAGGAGTCCAAGATGGCAGAGGAGTAGGAGAACCTAGTTTTGTCTGGTCCCAGGAATTCAGCTAGATATCTACTAAATCATTCTAAACACCTGCAAACTCAATTGGAGATCTAAGAAAACAACGAGTCTACACATAGAAAAGCGACCATTTTCTATAGGGTAGGAGATGTGGAGAAGTGAATCCAAGGCAATATATGGGAATATAAACTGCAGGGGGAGGGAACCTCCGTAAGCCAGCTACCAGAAAGCAATCAGCAAGGGAGTGCAGAATCAGAACTTTTACAAGTCTGTTCTGGTGAGGGATATCCCTGCCTGAAAGGCACTCAGGTGGTGATGTGGGACTGAACCCTAGGTGGGATTGTGTGGTCTCGAGATCCCCAGGGTCACAGGAAGACTAGGGGTTCCTGAGTGCAGCAGAGCTCCCTGGTATTAGAACAGGGAACCGCTGCAATCAGCAAGCCCAGTAGCTGGCTCTCAGCTCAGTGTTGCCATAAACTGCGAACAACAGCCTGGTCAGTTGACCGCTCTCCGGGCAGGAGCCCAGCAAGTGGCAGAACCTTAGGGAGACCCCCTCTTCCTCCCTGGGGGAGTAGCAGCATGGGTGTGGACCACAGGAGTCTGCAGGTCTGGAGATTCCAAACGGATATATGCCTCAGATAGAAATGCTCCATCATATGCTGGGTGAACACAGAATGCAGTCAGAAACCAGGGAAACAGGAGTGATTGACTGTGAGTGGGGCCCTGAGCTTTCCACTCTGGGGCTGGAGATTGGAGGGCTGCCATTTTCATTCTCACCCTCTAAAGAAGTGTGGAAAGCCCACAGGGAACAAAAGCCACATAGAGTAATCCATAAGCACTTGCACGAGCCTGGCCCCCTAGCAAGGGTGGTGCAATTCTGCCCAGGACAAAGACACATGAGAATTAGCACAACAGGACCCTCCCCCAGAAGATCAGCAAGAGCATCCAGCTAAGACCAAGTTTACTAACCACACAAAACTGCAAAATGTCAGCACTAGGGGGAAATAGTGTATAGAATTCATGCTTTTGTCCCCATGATACCTTAGTCTTTCAATTTTAATTTTTTTCTCTTTCCTTTTTCAACCAATTTTTTATTTTATCAACTCCTTTTTTTAGTCTTTTTTAATTTTCATTTTTATAGTGACATTCTCTCCTTTCATTGTATTTAATTTTATTTTTATATATACATAAGTTTTTCTTCTTTACAATTTTAGGATGCAGTTTTTTCTAACAAACAAACCAAAATACACTCAGAATCTAGTGTATTGCTCTGTTTTCTTCACCTGCCTAATCATATTCTCTCTTCCCTTCTTCCTCCCCTTCTTCCTCCTCTTCTTCTCCTCCTCCTCCTCCTTCTTCCTCTTCTTCCTCCTCTTCTTCTCCTTCTCCTCCTCCTCCTCCTCTTCCTCCTCCTCCTCCTCCTCCTCCTCCTCCTCCTTCTTGTTTTGTTAAAGTCTTTTAATTTTCATCTTGACAGTTACATTCTATCCTTTCAATGTACTTAATTTTACTTTTATATATGTGTGTGTGTGTGTGTGTGTGTGTGTGTGTGTGTGTGTGTGTACGTATATGTTTTTCTTTACAATTTTGGGATGTAGTTTCTTCTAACAAACAATCCAAAATATACCCAGGATATAGTGTATTGCTTTGTTCTATTCACCTGTTTATATTTTCTTTCTTTCTTTCTTTCTTTCTATCTTTTAATTTTCAGTTTTAGTTACATTCTATCCATTCATTATATTTAATTTTATTTTTGTACATATGTAAGTTTTTCTTTCTTTACAAATTTGGGATCTAGTTTTCAAACAAACAGGCCACAGGATATCCAGTGTATTGCTCTGTTCTTCATCTGTCTGATTATATTCTTTCTCTCTCTCTCTTTCTTTTTCCAGTTTCAGGTCTCTTCTGCTTTGTTTAGCATATATTTCTACAGAGTTGTTGTTGCCATTTTCATATTTTGTTCTTTCATTCATCTATTCTTCTCTGGACAGAATGACAAGACAGAAAAACTCACCTCAAAAAAGAGAACAAGGCACTACTGACTGCCAGGGACCAATCACTATGGATATAAGTAAGATGACAGAACTAGAGTTCAGAATAATGATTATGGGGTGCCTGGGTGGCCCAGTTGTTGAGCGACTGCCTTCGGCTCAGGTCATGACCCTGTGGTCCTGGGATCAAGCCCAGCATTGGGCTCCCTGCTCAGTGGAAGCCTTCTTCTTCCTCTCCCACTGACCCTGCTCATGTTCTCTCTCTCACTGTGTGTGTGTGTCTCTCTCTGTCGAATAAATAAAATCTTAAAAAAGAAGAAGAAGAAGAATTATGAAACTACCTGGATGTGAAAAAAGCATAGAAGACACTAAAGAATCCCTTTCTGGAAAAATAAAGGAACAAAAATCTAATCAAGTTGAAATTAAAAAGGCTATTAATGAGATGCAATTAAAAAAATGAAGGTTCTAACTGCTAGGATAAATAAGGCAGAAGAGAGAATTAGTGATGTGGAGGACAAAATGATGGAAAATGAAGATGCTGAGAAAAAGAAATAAACTATTACTGGATCACCAGGGGAGAATTCATGAGATAAGTGATACCAAAAAGCAAAACAATATTAAAATAATTGGGATCCAAGAAGAAGAGGAAAGAGAGAGAGAAGGGCAGAAGGTATAATGGAGCAAATAATAAAAGAGAACTTCCCTAATCTGGGGAAGGAAATAGGCATTCAAGTCCAGGAGGCACAGAGAAACCCCCTCAAAAATCAATAAAAATAGGTAAACACATAGACATAAAATGGTGAAACTTGCAAATCTCAAGAGACAAAGAGAAAATCCCAAAAGCAGCTGAGGACAAGAGGTCCATAACCTACAGGGTAGAAACACTAGACTGACAGCAGACCTATCTAAGGAGACCTGGCAGGCCAGGAAGGACTGGCATGATATATTCGGGGTGCTAAATAAGAAAAATATGTAGCCAAGAATACTTTATCATGCTAGGATATCATTCAAAAAATAGAAAAAGAGATTAAAAAAAAAAAAAAGCTTCCAGGACAAATAGAAACTAAAGAAATTTGTGATCAATAAGCGAGCCCTAAGAGAAATATTAATTGGGATCCCTTAATGGAAGAGAGAGCCCAAAAGTCACATAGACTAGAAAGGAACAGAGACAACATACAGAAACAGTGACTTTACAGGTAATACAATGGCACCAAATTCGTATCTTTCAATAGTTACTCTGAATGTAAGTAGGCTAAATGCCCCAGTCAAAAGACACAGGGTATCAAACTGGATAAAAAAGCAAGACCCATCAATATGTTGTCTGAAAGAGACTTATTTTAGACCCAAGACATCTCCAGATTGAAATAAGATGTGGTATATATAAATACACAATGGAATACTATGCAGCCATCAAAAAATGAAATCTTGCCATTTGCAATGACATGGACTGAACTAGAGGGTATTATGCTGAGTGAAATAAGTCAATCAGAGAAATACAATCATCATATGATCTCACTCATATGTAGAATTTAAGAAACAAGTCAGGGGATCAAGGAGAAGAGAGAGAAAAATAAAACAAGATGAAATCAGAGAGGGAGACAAACCTAAGAGACTCCTAATCATAAGAAAGAAACTGAGGGTTGCTGGAGGGGACTAGGGTAGGGGGATGGGGTAACTGGGTGATGGACATTAAGGAGAGCACATAATATAATGAATGCTGGGTATTACATAAGACTGATGAATAACTGAACTCTACCTCTGAAACTAATAACACATTATATGTTAATTACTTTAATCTAAATAAATAAATGAAATAAATTTATAAAAATTAAATTTTATATCTAACAAAATTTTTAATTAGCTTGTAACCATAACTAGTTTTTTGTAAAAATTTTCTAACTGTATTATATAACAATATGCATGGTATTAGTCATTATGTCACCTTTGATTATAAAGAAGGTATTTTAAAAAAATATTTAATCAAAAAAAGAAAAGAAACTCATGAGAATATATGTTAGTACATGTTAGAATTAATTCACGTGGAGATCTGATAACCCAACTTTGGTAAATAAATAAACTCTTTTAAAAAAAAGTCCATAGAAAAGGAGACAAATTTGTTTATTATACTTTTAATGTCAGCCTATCTCATCCTAACACAAACAGTCCATTTCTAAGCTGTAAATACAGCTATCATTGTTCCTTCTGGGAAATGTTTGATATATATAATAGGTGGATCTACATTGCATGTTTAATACTCAGGTTAAGGTTTGTATAGCTCTCCATATGTTTATTTAGTTGCTTTTCTAAATTTTTCATGGAGAAATTTGTATCATTATGCACCCCAATTTAAAAAACTACTGCCTCCTCTTAACTGTGGCTAAGAATGAGAAGGATGAAGCTTTTCCCAGAATGAGATTTTTTTTTTAATGCAAGGTCTGTCAACCAGTCCTCATTTTGTAATATTTTTCAACAGTTGGAAAATTTTTTTTTCAGTTTTAAACTAATAGATGGAAGACACTAACTGTGAAAGTATTTTTCACCTGCAACTACCTGCACTTAGAATCCTCTTTAGCTACTATAGTTCATGACCAAGCCTCACATCCCAGTGCTGCTCATACCAATCAATAAATAAATGAAATTTTTTTAAATCTAATAAGGAGGGGTGCCTGGGTGACTCAGTAGGTTAAGCATCTCTCTTCAGCTCAGGTCATGATCTCAGGATCCTGGAATCAAATGAGCCCCATGTTGGTCTCTGTGGGGAGTCTTCTTCTCCCTCTCCTTCTGCACCCCCCACCACCCCACCATTCATGCTCGCTCTCTCGTTCTCTCTCTCTCAAATAAATAAAATCTTTAAAAAAAATTAACAAGGAAAAATTGCAAAAGGAACTGTTAGGACACTTTCATTGTTCCTTTCAAACCCTGGTTATAGCTGAAAGATCAACCTAAACTCCCAAGCCATGAGCTGATAGGAAAATAAAAGTGAAGAAAGCCATGTGTTTTATGTCCTGCCATTTTGAATGTTTAAAACCTGAGAGGACTCCATGGGGAATTCAGTTCTCATCCACCAACCAGGACTGGCCAACCAGCCTTGAGGCATCAATCAGGGAAAGCTGTGGAAGTGAACATTACTTACCTCACTCAGAAAGAAATCCCTTTGAAGGCAATGAAGACATGACAGGCAGAGGGTCTTCACAATAGTGTGGGCTGCAAAAGCATTTGTGAACCAAACAAATGACTGTACGGTTCTCCAGATGTGCAGAATAACCGTTTTCTTTAGAGAAATCCCTAATCTCATTACTGCTCCACAACTATGCCCCTCCCCCACCCAGGAATAAAATGCCTACAAAGCTTCCTCAGCTGACCCTGGAGGGCAAAAGTGGGAGTCATTCGGTGTGATACATGATCAGGCTTAGATACAGCCTTTGGAGAAAATCTTCCTACTCTTTTCCTCTAGGGGAAATCCTTATCTAGACTTTTCAGGAATTCATTTTGGTTAAAATATGATTGAAGCAAGATAAATCTATGGCAGACTGCATAGTTTTCTATCACCACAAAGTTAATGGTGAAAAAATGTCTGGCCATGTTGTAAATCCATTAGAATGAATTAATGGTTCCACTGACATACTCAAAATAAATATATGCCTGTCATAAATGTAATCAAATAATTCAGTGGAAAAATTAAATGTTGAAACAATTACCCACAAGGTTTGAAGCATTATGAAAATATTATGGAAAAGAAAAATGGGAGTTGTTATTAATAGAACATGGAGATTTTCATGTCTTTGGGGTTTTCTTTTTCCTCATTCCCTCATAGTGAAAGGAAAAAGAAAATAATATTTACGGAGGGCCTTTTATATGCCACTAAGTACTTTGATATCCATCATCCCATTTGATTATCAGAATAAGCCTTCTAGTTCATTTTACAGAGAAGGTAAAAATAACTGAAGCTTTGGAGATGTCAAATAGCATGCCCAAGACCACACAGCCAATCAGTGGCTGAGTTAGCATTCCAGGTAAGGTCTGTGTGATTCCAAGATACCATGCTCCTTCATCTCTGTCACACAGCCTGTCACCTCAGCCCTCCATTCCACACTGCCTCTCTAGACAAGCCACAGGCTGCAACCTTCATCATTCCCGTGCTGCCTTGTCTCCTCCCCACCCCCTAGCAGTCAAGGAACATGGATTCCTTTTCCTGGCCCAATGACTGTAACCTTGACTTCTATTTAATGTTTAAAGTACAAGTGTAAAGGACCAGTAACGTAAAAAAATTAAAAAAATAAAAATAATAAAAAAAAAAGAAAAGAAGAGTCAAATAATGCAATTGGGGATTCTCTGAGCCTACAGAAATCTGCCTATTAATATAAGTCCCTGGTGGTGAGAAGGTACTGGGAGGGCAGCCAACAGTAAGTGGGAGTGGGTGTGGGAAAATGCAAAAGAAAGAAGGAAAGCTGCTAAAAAAGACTGGCCATATGTAGCAAATTATAAATTCTCTGGCTGCAAATATAATTTCTGCAAGTCCAGGGCCTCTTAAGGGAGCACACCTCAGACACACTGCAAGAACCACCGAGGAGGACTTAGTGGATGCCCGGAAACGGCCCCCAAATCATAGGAAGGTGTGAAGCTTCTCCAGGATCTGGATGGCTGGAACAGTGGTTTCAAAGACTGCCCCCCTGGTGTTAACAGAGATAATGGTATTGTATCAGGGCTGTCTCCTAATCCCAGTCCAGCTTCAACCTGTAAAATAGCTGACACCCAGGCATAATCCAAATCTTGGGAGTTTCTGAACACGTACGAAAATATTTTTTAGTCCAAGTTATGGTCATCAAACAAAGCAGATGAAGAGTAAAGGAAATGTCTGTGTTCTGATTAATAAAGACCACTGATACAGGAGCATGCACAGAGAACACTGCAAAGTAGAGGCCAAGGAGCTACTTGGTGTGGCTTGAAAGTCCCTTACCCACAACGTTTCTCTCTCTTATCCAGAAACAGTCAGAAATTCCCACATCACTTTCTCTTTTCTAATGAAACCCTCAAAGATCCCTGTTAGGATGTAAACATTATCCTGGAGAATTAAACCAAGGAGCTAATGCCATCTATAAACACTGCAGGTCAAAAATGTTTATTAGAATGGTTTAAGGTTACAAAACAGGGAAAAGATACGGTGATTCCCAGAATTCAGAGCAGGAGAAGCCACAAAGCAGATTTAGTGTAGCCCTATTGTCTTTATACTAGCTTGGCTCCTGAGAGAACACAAAAAGAAGGCAACATCTAGTACAACAGCAGATAGCACTTCAGTACAACCTAACATCCTACTCCCCACCTCTTACCAGCACATGTCATAGTTTTATCCAGTAAATTCCAGTGATGTGTCTCCACCCTTTCTGTCCTTCTCTCCCAGGTCTGCCAGGAGTTTAAAATAACAGGGAGGAAGGTATGGAGGCGGTTCCATTAGCACCAGCCTATAAAAGGGAGGAGGCTTTGCTAATTTCCACCTTACAACCTGCCCCAGGCATAGCAAGGACTTCCCTGTATGATGCCGCAGCCCTCTGCCCCCAGAAATTAAACAGGACTTCTCTCAAGTCTGCAGACCCTGACTACATTTC
Source organism: Enhydra lutris kenyoni (assembly GCF_002288905.1). Lineage (NCBI taxonomy): Eukaryota > Metazoa > Chordata > Mammalia > Carnivora > Mustelidae > Enhydra > Enhydra lutris. Next base: position 1,976,826 of record NW_019154099.1, read on the forward strand.
CAATACAGAACAGGATTTGTTTTGACTTTCAGACAACTTCTCAGTAATATTTCTGTTAGGTAAAGTGGGATTTTTTTTTAAATGCCTGTGTTTCTGCATGCTTTTTCCATTTTTAACACATATATGAAGATACCCCTCCAATTTTTACTTTCCTTGGATGCTAGGATACCCATATTTTCCGTGTACCTGGGCTCCATCACAGAGATCAATTCATCCCAGGTCTTACCACCAAGTGGTTTCCAACTTCTTTATCTTTTTCTTCTATATTTTAGGGTATTATAACTCTGCAAACTATTTGAGATTCTTTTTGCAATTAGGCAGTGTAAAACTCATGAAATCATAAAGGGATATTTACGAGCCCTATTTCTCCACATGCAAACACTACACACAGTGTGGCACGGTGGAAAGCACGCTGGGGTAGGAGGCGGGGACCAGATCCTGGCAGCAGGGATCTGCCACCACCCGCAGAGCTCTAAGGCCCACAGGGCCTGTGTCTTGTCTGTGCAGTGAGGCGCGAAGAGTGGGGCGCTCTCTGAGGACCATGCCAGAGGCCTGGGTCTGTATTTGGAACAGTTTATTAAAGGGCGTTTTGTCATCTGTCTACTTCCTCTCTTCAGAAATCTTTTTCATCTACAGTACTTGTCTAAAATGAGTAGCAGAGACAAGACGTGATGACACGTTTCACATCAGGAAATACTATGAAAACAGAGCTGAGCAGACATGGGGAGCACCATGAAATGTGGAGCCTCTTTCTGGCTTCAAATTCTTCATTCCACACACAGTTCTAATTGACCACAAGAAAAGGTGCTGTCTCTTTGAACCTTCCAATTAGCTCCTTTTCTCCCCCTCTTTGTAATCATCAGCCCAAGTACAAGTTGATTGTGGTCACGGTGCTGCTTGTCAATGTGGTGGATTGGCCTGGCAGTGAGTGGGCTGGGGTAGCTTTGCCCCCACCAGCGGAGATGTTGAAAACACTGAACAACTAGGACAGGGTCCCATCCAATCAGAATGAGCACCCAATCAACAGCACAGACATGGGCTGGCCTGCCACACAGCTGCGTCCCAGCTGAGTGTCAGCCCCACCTGCTTCCACTAGACTCCCGTTCTGGCTCCTCGCATAGGAAGGAGGACACAGAGATTTGGTTGCTAGTGCTGGGCCTATAATTCTGGCCCTGGTGACCCCAGCACTTCCTGGCGAAGGGATTTACTTGCAAAGTGCTGTAATCTGCAAGACAGGTGCTTGACTAAGGAGATATGGTCTCCAACGGTCTATCATCTGACTATCTATCCAGCCACCCATCCCTTCTCTCTCCTTCTTCCCCCACCACCCTGTACTCCCTACACTCTATCTTTATTTTAAAAAATATTTTAAGTGCCAGCGAAAATTAGATTCTTAACAACAGCTTCTCTCTAACACCCCTGTCCCATCCCTCTGGCCTCACCCATCTGAAATAACTGTCATTCTACACCCCATGTTCAACATTCCCTCAGTGTTTTTTGTTTTGTTTTGTTTCGTTTCGTTTTGTTTTCGTTTTTGGTGGGAGGTAGTTTTATTACATTTATACTTGCTCACAAAAATCATAATTTTATTTTGGTTGTTTCTGATTCCATAATAATTATATCATGATGTTTGTTCTCTTCTGAAACTCTATTTTAGCTAAACATTACATTGCTAAGATTCACCCATAAGGTTGCACTGAAGGCTATTTTTAAAGTGACCTCCATTTTCTGATTTAAAAAAAAAAAGAAAGAAAGAAAGAAACCCAAGCTCACTGTAGAAACTCTAGAAAACACCCAAAAAATTCAAAAAAGAAAGTAAAACTTACCATGATCCTGCATTTCTTTTGGTCTTTGTCTTTCCAATACACACATTATTTTTTCTCCCAAAATTGCATTCATGTTGCATTAACAATAAGCAAGCAAGTAAGTAGGTAATTACAAATTTTGATAAGTGCAATGATGGAAAGAAACAGAGTACAGTTTATTGTCTGTGTAATAATGGGTAGAAGTCATTGAATTATAAATATATCTGGGAAAATTTCATGGTATGTGAGTAATATCTTAATAAAGCTATTTTTTAAATACAACTATAGGGAGACACCTGGGTGGCTCAGCTGGTTAAGCCTCTGCCTTCAGCTCAGGTCATGATCCCAGGGTCCTGGGATTGAGCCCCACATCAGGCTCCCTGCTTCTCCCTCTCCTCCCCACTTTTGTTCTCTCTCACTACCTCTATCTCTCTCTCTCTCAAATAAAGAAATCTTTTAAAATAAATAAATAAATAGAGGTGCCTGGGTGGCTTAGCCCTTAAGCGTTTGCCTTTGGTGCCAGTCATGATCCTGGGGTCCTAGGGTTGAGCCCTGTGCTGACCAGGGAGCTTATGTCCCCCTCTCACCTTCCCCCTACTTGTGTTTCCTCTCTCCCTGTCTCTTTCTCTTTCTCTCTCTCTCTCTCTGTCAAATAAATAAATAAAATATTTTAAAAATAGAAATAAAAATAAATTAAAATAAATAAAAAGAATAATGGGGGAAAGAATAGAGGACTGACTTAAGGTAGACAAGGAAAAGTTCTAGTATACATTATATAGAAAGAGAAACTAGAAGATAATTTGGCAAGGCAATTAATATTTGAAATATATTTGATTTGTTGCTATGCACGCTCTTGGGAGACCTAACAATTTTCATCTACAATGTGTTTTTTGTTTTGTTTTTCCATTTTTTTATTCTTTTTTTAAGGTTATTTTTCTTTATTTATTTTAATAACAATGTGTTTTATTACATCATTTCTTACTGGCATTATTTTAAAAACTGTTTTCTTTAAATAAGAACTGTCATGCCAAAATTCTAGAATACCAGCTATCAACATTTCATAAATAGGTCATATTTGTAACCTGAGCACACAAAATAATAAAACAGATTTTCTCAGATTTTATGCTGAAAAATCTATTTAGAGAAATCATTTTAGAATTAAAGTTTGAGAAAATTCTTACTACGTCCTGATCAGTTGAAAGGTCAACAGGAATCTTGTAATGAAAGTAAAATCACTTTTGTTAGTACAGTTAAGTATATTCAGGACTTGTATAAATGACTTGTGTCAAGTACGTACCACAGTATCTCTATGAATTTCATTACCGTTTTACAGGTAAGGACTCAAGCCCTGAGAGGTAGACAATTTGCCAAAGTGAATCATGTGCAGCTAGCATGTCCATTCATTATTGCTGGTTCATGGTTATCCAAACAGTACAAAATGGAGATTCAGCAAATATCAAGTTAAATGCCTCAATACAGCCCAGTTGAATAATTTGACTTGATTACCATCTGAAATCTGACCAATGTATACAGATTAAAAGAAAAATTATAGTTGGTGGAGACCAATATAACCCTATTAGTCAAGACTCTTTCGATTACAGTTATAAAAATCCAATTAAACCAGCACTTTTAAAAGAAGCACATATGGAATCCCATAATCAGAAAAGTCAGGGACATTCCTGATTTTAAGCATTACTGGGGTACAAATAATATCATCAGGAATCCGCCTCTTGTCCTCCATTCCCTAGCCTTGCTTCCTCTGTGTTGACTCCTTTCTCAGACTGTCTCTCCAAAAGCAGCAAAGAGGGCCACTGGCAGCTTTCGACTTCTACTGTCCTTATAGCTAATGAGCCAACAAAAAGACACCTCATCCCAGACACCTCCAGCAAGAGCCCCAGCACAGGCTCACTCAGGCAGCCTGAGTCAGTGTCCACTCCTGAGCCATCACAGAAGTCAGATGGATGGAGTAGTTTAATGGCCCAAGCCTGAATAGTGTGCCCTAGGCACAGACGTTACAGTCAGTCCCATCAGGATTCAAGGCCTCGAATCTGGGAAGGAATGGCACTCACAGAGACATCAGGCAGACAAACAACTTGCCTGCCACAGTGACTACATCCCATGGTTTACTCCTCTGGTAATAAAGACAGCAGACTTTGGCTTTGGAAATGTATCAAGTGTCAGGTCTCAGCTTCACAGACAATGCTATTTTAACCTGAGACTGTAAAATGATTAGTCTTGAATCGTAGCCAGAGGGAAAATTTAGGGAAGGTCTACAGGGGCCACCTCACCTCTGAATTGAGATGAGAAATGTCTGGGGTGAGATACTTCTGAAGGCCAGAGTACTGGCTCCCGGTTCAGCATATGTGTCTGCATATGCGTGTCCTGGCATTCAGCACTGGTGGATCACTCATTACAGCTTCCTGACTTGGGATGCAAAGCTGTGAAATTCAATGAGACAGACCAACATCTTGGAAGCATTCATATTCTTTTGATGTACGTGTGAAAACATTAAGATGAAACATCTCTGAATATCTTTTTGGCAACTTTATGTCATACAAGATTTCTGTAGGCTAAAGTAGTGGAGTCTTGGTTTTTATATAGAGCTCTCTAGATTTTATATTATTTGTTTATATAATATATAGAGCTCTCTAGATTTTATATAGAGCTCTCTAGATTTTATATTATTTGTTTTCTTAATACTTAATACTTAATACTGTGTTATATACCAGCGAGCTAAGGCAAAAAAAAAAAAAAGTTCATGTCAACATGTATGTTTCTTTAAAAATACAATTCAGAAGATAATTGTATTTATAGCTGCAATATATAACTTAGTACTTAGCATGATACTCCAGTTGTAACAAGGTATCTTTTGAAACAAACATTCTAGAAAATCAGAATATCTCCAACCCGGTTCCTACTAGTGAGCCCCAGAATACACAGTATCTGTATAGCATCCCAAAACTAGGATTTTAAGGCCCACACAAAGGAAAACATGCTTCTATTAATGAGCCAACAGTGTAACACCATGACCAATTTGAATAACCCAACTCTGAGTCCTCCAGCAAGAAAGTCTTTGCTAAGGAAAAGGGGTTCCAGTTTGAGCCTAAGCCATGTCTATAGCTAGAATTCAAATTTCTGGGGTCATGTCTTAAAAACAAGTGCAACAACTCAACTAGAAGGTATTGGCTTGAGAGATTGAGGTGAGAAACCAGTTGAAAATCATTCACCCTGAGGTGAAAACATTTGCATGAGCTTGGCCCAACATCAATGCCCCAGTCTTAGAAGGCACAGCATGGTGTCAGCATATGAAAAAAAAAAAAAGAAAGAAAGAAAGAAAGAGAGAAACACAAATAAAATCTCTTTAAAAGGATTTTTGTTAAAAACGATAGCCTAGACTCACACTTAAGATTCTGCTCCATCCCAGAACCCTAGTAAGAAAGAGATTTTCTTAAAGGCGTAAGCCCATAAGGATAAATGTGAAGATGGAGAATTGATAACAGCAAAAATATTTTGGAAGCTAGGAAACTGATGAAAAAATGGTAACTGGTATCACAAAACAAAAAAAGCTGAATCTTAATCTGGCATCTGGGGAAAGCCCCGGAGCAACTCCAATTTATTCCTCAGAACTTTCAAAAGGCTTGGGCACCTCTGGAAATAGGTTAAAAGAACAGACTGAAATAGGTTTCTTTAAAAGTCTTCAGCTTTCCATCCACCTCTAAGATAACAAAGGCTTATTCTCTAGAAACAGATCTCTGGGTTGAGAGACAACAGTGCCATTGAGGGTGGGTGTACCACACTAAAAACAGGAAGATGAAGTAAAAACAGGAAGATGTTGAGACTCCCAGGTTGTTCTCTTACTCAGTTCCCATAATGCTAACAATCAAGCTTATACCTCCTGGCAGGAGTTTGGAAGAGCCTTCTCCAACCAGCCCATGAGAAAAAAACCCTAATTATTAACAACAGAAATCCACCTACAAGCAGCCCAGTCAGATCACCCTCAAGTATACCACACACACACAAGGGTTTCCAATCTGCTCCTGATACCCCATTTTTACATATGAGCAGGCAATTAAGGATACCAGATATTGGAAGAGAACTTCTACTGAAAGACAAATACAAAATAAACATAAAGAAAAAAACACCCTAGAAGAAGCAGACAATGCAGGAAAAGCGAACTACAAGAAACTCTATCAGTAATGACCTCAGAGAGATAAGGGAGAATACTGCACTTATGAACACACACACACACACACACACACACCCCTGATTTTTAATGTTTTCAAAGAACAACAGAAAAAAGCCTTAGAACATAAAAATGTGACAGTAGAAATGAAAAACTCATTAAAATGGCTGGAAATTAAAATTCAAGACGTTTCTCAGGAAGTACACCAAAAAAAAAACAAAAACAAAACAAAGTTAGAAGAGAAAACAAGAAAGCTAATTTATAACAACATACATATACATATACTGAAATACACTGGTACACAAAATACAAATATATCAACATATATATGAATATACATAAATATATATGAAACATCTCCTCATTCCATACACCAAAAAATATGTAGGGTGTGTGTATATAATATGCTATATAGTTATATGCTATATATGTTACTCACCTACATATTGCAAACAACCATAGAAATCTTGCGATTTTCTCTTCTAAATAGCCAACCAAGGACACTACATCAAATGGACGTGGTGGAGAGGGAGAGAAGAGGAACTGCCTAGAATGTGAAGGCAGAAGAGATTGCCAACCCAAACATAGTCACTAGATCCCTGGAATCTTGATGGAGATGGCAAAGAGTGAACAGGAATGACTGGGGTGCTCTCAATTTGGGACCCATCCTGGGTCCCAGTTTAGGGGTTAACTATGAACTCCAAAAAAGAAAAAATGGTGCCTACTTAGATTCTTTAATCAGAGCATTTCAAGAGCTTGCTTCCAGCCCCTATGTCAGAGAAGCTGCATTTGTGCTGGGCCAGTCAGAACACATGACCACACAGTGGGGAGATGGCTCCTCTCCATTCACATGGTGGTCAAGTTATCTGCAGCACATAGCTTGGAAGGTTGGAAAGTGTGCTTCATTATTATTCTCATGGCACTAGCATAATTCTGTGGAATTCTGCAGTGGGGACAGTCCAGAGCATGGGAGCAAACATGGAAGTATGGCTCCAGGGATCTGTGGTAGTAAACACAGCCCTAGAGGATCAAAGTTGAAGGCATGGCCTGTGCGAGCTCTCCACCCTACTCACTCCCACAGCACCATAACATGCATTTACCCTGTGCAATGTGGAATAAACAAGTGCAGATATGACATATATATATCTCAAAGATTTATAAGACCACCGTCCTTCTGGTTGAATCCCAATTCTTGTAACCATAAATAATTTCAAAATAATGCAAACATCATGAAGGACATAGATCCCATTTATACTTCTTAACACCTTCTTTCTTCTCCCTCTATTTCCTTTACAAACTATAATTGCTCTCAAACCGCGCTCCCCAAATGCTCTTCCAGCCTTTGCTCCCAAAAGCCCCATGGATAGTTCACCTTCCTCCCACCAAGCCCAGAAAAGCAGAATCCTGCTCAGGAATGGGGACAGGCTTAAAAACTGGAAGTGTTCTTATATTAGTAACCTTTATTTTTTCATACTGCAAGAAAGAAATAGGAAAGACATTAGCCAAAGAGTTCTTCTAAGGTGGCATGTGTGTGTGTGTGTGTGTGTGTGTGTGTGTGTGTGTGTGAGAGAGAGAGAGAGAGAGAGAGAGAGAGAGAGACAGGAGAAATTTAATGATGTCTGAAGATAGGTGAAATTGTTGGGTACACCTACATTCTATAAACTGGATTTAGGAAAAGAAAATTGCTATTGCTATTGAGAAATTGTGGAGAAGGAATAATGTGAACTCATAACCTGGTCAAGTCTATTCACACAGACAGCTTTAATACCAGTGCAAACACAATGAATAAATATATTCAACATCGATAAAGCCAAGCTGAAGTTGAAAAGGAACTTGGAAAATCAAAAATCCTGTTGTTTGGGATAAATTTTCTCCAGAGGACTGAAAGCCAGCTTTGGGGGCAGCCCACAAAGAGAACAGATGGCTAGAGATATGACCACTGGCTCACACTGGCTACTTCAGGCCTGCTAGGAAAAAGAAAAACCATAATAAGACTGGGTTTATTATATTTCACTTGTATTTCTTTTATTTTGGTGAGATATTCTTTCCTTTGACTTGACCACACAAGTAACATGTGGTTTTGTTTATCACGTTGTGAAAGGAAAGAAAACTGGAACAGAGGTGCAAAGCACAGAGGGCAGGGGTGTGAGTTGCTTTGTTCTATACTGACATGAAATCAAGTCCCCCGAAATACATGAAAACCATAAAAACCTAGTCTCCATAAAAGAAACATTTTTCTCTTAATATTCTATGGGTCTTTTCCAAGTTGTCTGCAATAAGCCAGTATAATTTTTATAATCACTTTTACACAAAGAACTTGTAAAAAAATCTTGAATGGGCCTTCCTTCTTTGCCAACACTGCTGAGAAAGCTCTTGATAGCTCATGCAAGTCAGTGAATTCCTTGATGCCAGGATCAGCGCTTGAGAGATTTCCAGTGGTTATGGCACTGTTAAGAAGCATTGCTGCAATGTTGTCCCCTAAGTGGCACAACAGCAGCAATGTGTAATAGCTCTTCTGGGTTCAGCTGACTGACAGCTTGACTGCCACTGACATAGCGGACTAACACTTCTGCCTGGAAACCCCTACAATGCTTGACATCTGACCGTTCAAAGAGAGGAGACAAGAGAAGCAAGTGGTCAAAGTAACAGTGAGAACAAGCGAAAGACTCCATCCCGCTGGTTGCTGTAGCGCTTTCCTTGAAAGTATAATACTTATTCTCGAGAGAATTCCAGCCTAAAATAAAGAACACAAATGGGAACCCACAGTCCAGAATAGATGGAAATATTCAGAGACTGAAAAATAAATATATGTTAACCTTTATTCTACTGGGCATATTGTCAAGACAAGCCCTCTCTCATTCTCATTAGCTTCCCAGTTGCTCCCAGAGTCAGGAGTCCCAGCCCCATGCCTTTTCTCAATGCAGATTCATTCCAAACTGAGGGAGTGCTAGCTGGGCCAGAACTGCCTCCAGTGAACCTGTGTGTAAAATGTAAGATCCTGGTGACTTTTACTCTCTTTTTAAATAGCAGAACAATACCCCCCCTTAGCTTGAATTTTTTTGTTTCATATTGCCATTATATGGATTCTTCACTTTTTCAGATTATGAACTTTTTGTGCATGCAGAGTTATATCAGAAGAGTGAATATATGTCCACTCTTTTAACATGGCTTGAATGTACCTAGTGGTGAATTCCTGAGCGCACAAGTTTTGTGTGAATGAGAATAACATTTAGTGTCCCAGCTATGCTGTGTAAGGTTAAAACATGTTAGATCTGGCAGACACAAGCATTAAGAAGAAGGCAATAATTAGTGTCAGGCTCCCTGCTTGGAAATGCTATTACTAGCTTATTTTCCTTCCAGTGAGTTACATTGCAACATGCACTGAATTTTGACAATAGGCTATCTCAAGCCCATATGAAATGCAAAACCATCTTTCTTTCTATGAGGTTTTTAAATTTCTTAGGAAATATCTCTGGAAATGGATTGGAAAGACCCTTTTCTAAATTTACATGAACACCAATTCTCGAGTTGCTTTCTAAAGAGCATTCTGGAGGACAGATAATATGTTACGGATTCTGAGAGCAGGTCCTTGGATAGCCCTCCTGAAGAGCAGAGGCAATACACAGAGACCTTGAGAACAAGAGTAAAAGAGGGAGCTGCTACTCCCAAGAAGTGTGTCCTAAAGCCACTGAGTTTCCCAGACTCTCCCCCCAAACTAATGCTTACCTAGGGAACACTAGTTCGACAGGTGTTTCCACTGAAGAGCCTGAGAAACATCATAAACTGCAAATGATCAAAAGATGATTCCCCTTAAAGGGCAATGGATAGACTGGACAAGAACAGTAGGGTATATTTGAACAAATGGGTTTGAGGGATATTCTCCTTACAACAGTGGAGGACTTTCCAAAAACTGTGTGTGGTCTGTACCATGTTTTCTCAATTTATTAGTGCTGTTCAAATATAACAGTAGAATCAACTCAGTGTGTGTGCTGGAAACTCCAGCCCCTTTTCCAAAAACACCCTCTTGTCATCACCTCAGACACTGTCATTCTAATCAGTGTCATATTCCAGACAATAAAATGGCAGAGGAAGAGAAAGAAAAAAAAAAACCTATTGCTCAGAAACCTAACCACTACTAAGCTCAACACCTCCAAATAGGGTTCTTAGAGTTACCACCTCCTTCTGAGCTGAACCACTCCGACCTGGGGCTCATCCTGCATGGCTGGGTGAGGACCTTTTCAAATGTCACATCTCAAGACACAGCAAATGTCTTCATTTCTTTACCCCCCTCTCACTCCTCAACTCATTCCCATCTGGCCTTATTACTCCACACTTATTACTCCATCAAAGCAGCTTTTACTAAGGCCGCTAAGACCTGAGGTGACCATGTGTCCAGACCTTGTCTTACTAGATTTCTCAGCAGCAGTTGACCTTGGTAACCACTTCTCCCTCAAAGCCCTCTCTTCCTTTAGTTGCAGTGGCATCACTACCCTTGTTTTCCTCCCAGCTTTTCACTGTTCCTCATCACTGTCCCTTCATAGCTCTTTCCTCTTGGCCCGGCTTTTGCATGCTGGCGTTATTCAGTAGAAGCTCACTTTTCTTTTCATTTTATATTCTTTCCCTATGCCATCTTTTCCACACCCATAGCCAGCACTCTACACAATTCCAGGAGACACTATGCCTACCAGTCTATGTAACTGGCTCTCCCTCAAGTTGTAAAATGCATGGCTTTGTTTGGTCCTAAGGACAGTTCTATCCACTCCTGTGGCTTCGCTATCCATCCATACTTTACAGGTCACAAAGTGTCTACATCAGGCCCAGACAACAATGAAAGTCAAACCCACATATACAACTGAACACTTGACCACTTCCTCATCTCAAAGACACTTCAAACACTATGTCCCAAACCAAACCCATGTTCTTCCTAGACTAATATTTTAACATTCCCTACCTTGGTAATGGTGCCAGCATCCATCATGTTGCCCAAATTAGAGCCCAGGAGGTGTTCTTGTCCCTCCCCCTCTGCTGCCATCAACAAATGATCTGTTTCATATTGGTTATCTGTCTCCTTTCATTACATTGTAAGCCTTTTGAATGTTGGGTTCTCTCTCACCATCACATCTCTAGAGCTAGAGGGATGTCTATCATATAACATTTGTTGAATGAAATAATAAAGTCCTATTGATTTTATCTATCTCTTAAGTCATCTCCATCAGCACCCAGCATCCTTGTCTAGGTTGCTTCCTCAGGTTTCCCCTCGTTTTTTACTTAATGTCTGTTCATCTTTCAAATCTCAATTCAATGTCATTTCCTCAGGGAACTTCCTCTGGTGTCTCAAACTGGACCAGGGCTTCTTCAAATGCCACCATAGCTCTTTTTACTTGATACTTCTTTCCCTATCTGTTTGTCACAACATTTTTATCTTTCATCCAACCTTGATATAAATCATTCTTCTATTTTCTATCCCTTAAAATTATTTCCCTTTTTTAAAAGATCTTTATTTACTTATTTGACAGAGAGACAGAAAGAGAGATCACAAGCGGGGGGAGTGGCAGGCAGAGGGAGAAGCAGGCTCCCCTCTGAGCAGGAAGACCCTGGGATCATGACCTGAGCTGAAAGCAGACACTTAACTGACTGAGTCACCCAGGTTCCCCACCTCAAAATTATTTATTAGTTCATCCAAAAGAGTACCAAATCCCAGGTATTGAACTAGGTGCTAAGAATCGCAAGAGATTAAATGTCAATAAGTACTTCAGAGAAGGAGACAAAGATATGTAAATATATAATACAGTATGCAATATCTGCAAAAATAAATCTATATACAAAGAAGCTAGAGAGCACAGCAGAAAGAGTGATTAATTCCATCCAGGTGGGGGTGGCCAGAAAAGTCTCACTGAATGGGTTTTACAAGGAGATCTTTTACTCTTACTTCCTCATAGATTATTCCTACATTCAGAACATTTATGAAAATTGTTATCAATTTTTTCTTTTCACCCAGCAACTCTTAAAGTCAACTCTAGATGGTCTGAGTCTAGAAGACTTTGCTGTCCACCTCCAAGGCGTCCCCTTTCTGTGGACTCACAATATCCTGAAACATCTCCACTTTCCTTCATTTCCATTGACTCTTTCCACACCATTCTCTCTTTCCTCTTTCTTTAAAAAGTACCCTATTGTACTCACTCCCACTATATGTTATAAGTTATATCTTCTTAGAGTAGGTAAATTTTATAAGAGGCCCTTGAAAGAAATTGCTACCCTAAGAAATGAGTCTCCACAATCAGGTGGAGAGTCTGCTCCAAACCCTTTAATTTACAACAACAGGCAAGACCTTGTATTCTGCCTGTAAGTAAGGCCAACGCTGCCAAAACAAACATGACTTTCCAAGTTTGCTAATTGTATGTGCTTCTTGGGTTACTTCTTTTTCCAACAAACATGAGAGCAACTTGAAATGACCATCACACTTGACTTTTGCGAAAGAACATTACCTGTTGTGAAAGATATTATATTTCAAGGAAAATCCAACAACACTCAGCTCATCTGTGACATTTGCCTGGACTGCTCTTCCCTTTTCTTCATGCTTGGCCAACTCCTATTCTTCATTTAGCCTCAAACATCCCTCAAACCTCACTTCCAGGGAACCTTTTCTCTTCTGCTGACTCTAACTCTTATGGTAGTCTGTGCTTTCTTCCCGAATACTTACAAACATGTAATTACTTATTTAAGCTTCACAGAAGATGGGTCTGTCTAGTTTTCAGCTGTATCTCCTGAGCTTAACACAGTCCCTGGTACATAGAAGGTTTTCAAAGCCACTATTCATTGAATTGAGTTGTTATATTCTTGCCTTCTACATGCTTCTATTGCTACAACAATCACATTATACTATAATTTATTTGTTTTCATGTCTATCTACTTCCCTTCACATTAAATCCCTTCAAAGAGATCATAAATTATTCATTTTTAATTCCCAGAGTCTAGGACATTTTGGGCTCCTCAATAAATGTGGAAAAGAAGAAAAGAAGGGAAAGAGGATAAGAGAAAGGTAGGGAAGGAAGGAAAAAAATCTCACTGGTTGACATTTCGACAATTCCAGTAGGGTCTTAGTAATATCAAACTTCTATATTTATAGAGAATTACAAAAAAGAATTGTAAAAGCAGATAATCAGGCTCTCAGTTTTTGAAAACTCAAAGATTGAGAAAAATTCCAAATTTCTTCTTTTTTAAGATTTAGTTATTCCTTAGAGAGAGAGAGAATGGGGGTAGGGGCAGAGGGAGAGGGAGAGGGAGAAAGAGAATCTCAAGCAGAATCATCACTGAGTGTGGAGCCCGACACGGGACTTGATCTCATGACCCTGATCATGACCTGAGCCAAAACCAAGATTCAGATGCTTAATAGACTGAGCCACCCAGGTGCCCCACAAAAATCCCAAAATTCTTGAAAGTTTATTGAGTGAGCATGTTTGTCAAGACCTATAGCACTCTGATTGCCCTCTTTGTGAAAAAAGTAGGAAAACCTAACATTTCAAAACACCTGCTATATGCCAGGTGCTAACAGCAAAAGCCTAACTGATTATTCATTAAGTTGCTACTAGGTACCAAGCACTTGACCCTGGGGATCAAAGATTTGTTAGTACCCATTTTTAAAACATGACTCCTAGAACTGAACACAATATTTCTGTTGTGTTCTGACCAATACAGGCATTTGGGATGTTCTATCTCTATTACTCCAGCCTAGGATTCAACTAGACCATTTTGCAGCTATAACTTTTGGGTTGTCTAACACTGTGCTTATGGTTAACCAACTCTTCTCTAACACTTTTTAATTTAAATACCCTCAAATCAGGTTTTCCCCCAGTTTGGACGGAGTCAATTGATTTCAAAATCTAAACTGAATATTTTACACTTTTTACTTTACACTGGTTTCACCATTTCTCAAACCTGGTAAAAAAAAAAATGTTTAATTCTTGATTATATCATCAAACATATAAGAGTGGCAGCCGAAGACCACAAAATGATCTTCAGCAAGTCTCTTAACTTCTCTGCCAAGGCTACCCTTGAACAACTCCAGGGACCCCATTTACCCCATAGCCAAAGAGCACTTATACAAGCAGCCCCCTCCTGATGTTGTGCAGTGGCCCAGGCTTGGGTTCTGCCATTATTCATCTATAAAATCAATGGGTTTGAACAAAATCTCATTCTATAACTTGGAGTCACTTACACTTTTGATAAATATTCCTTCTATGGTCTATCCTCTTTATTGAATATAAGCAACATACAGAGGAATATGTGTATATCCCAGGTCTCACTTTCTGTTCTCGAGAGGCTTCTTTAACTAGGTCAACAGTCATCCTTCACTTCCTTTAGAACACCATAGGTCTTCGAAAGTGTGGAAGACAGCAACTTAACACTTCCTTGTCACACTGAGCAAAATCCTCATGAGCTACAATATATAACAGAGTGAAACATTCTGAAAGAAAAAAAGCTGATTGACAATTCATCTTGTCAACCAAGGAAATAACATAACTAAAAGTTACTGATACCTGGCATTGTGATCTATTATGTGCCTTTCTCTTTCAGTTTTACTGAACTAGGCAAACATCCATAATAGTGAAACATGACTGGCTGATCCCAACAAGACAGGGAAATGCTGTGCAACATAACTCTGGTAGAAAATGAAGCCAATAGCACTACATTTCTGTATTAGGTTACTAACTATATCTCCTGAAAATGGGTAGTAAATTAGGAAATAACTCAATGAAAGGAAATATTTTAAGTGTTCTGTTATCTATAAAAGTCAAAAATTGACACATGTAAAATCCTTCCTGCAATGGCCAAGAGCTTAGTGAGTTCAAGAAACTGAAAGAAACCAGAGTGGTAAGAGCACAGTAGGCAAGGGGAAGGGTAGTGGAAGATAAGCCAAGAGGAACCAGATCATACAGATTTGTAGGCCTTGTCAAGGATCTTGGGCTTTATCCCACATGTGACTAATACTGTTGATCAAAAGTAGAAAAATGGGCTAGTAAATAAGGTTATAGCATCACCACAGACGACCCATCACTGATTTCCAAAGTGTGTTCTAAACACTTATCTGTGGAATAGATGTTTTGTTGTGTATTTTTTAAGTTTCATATTAAAATTAATTTGAAGAAAATGTATCATAGTCTCATCTTTTATCCAAAGCAAGATTTCTCAAGATTTCTTCTTTGAGAAATCCTACAGTAAAGGAATTTGTTCACTTTCACAACTTTCCAAACTGATTTGACTTCAGAGATGTTTTATTTTTCCCAAGTAACATCAGTTAAAATCCCAAGAAACTACCATTTGTGAAACATCTTTTCATAAATATTGCTATCTTATTCATTTTAAAGGATCATATACAGGAAGTCTGTAGAAAAATGAAAAAAAATCCCATGATTGCAACTATATAAAAATATGAATGCATATGAAGGTAACTGGCAACCATTAAAATATCCATTATGTAGGGGGCACCTGGTTGGCTCAGTCATTAGAGCTTGCCAACTCTTGATCATGGGGTTGTGAGTTCAAGACCCATGATAGGTGTAGAGATTACTTAAAAATAAAATCATGAAAATAGCACCTGGGTGGCCTGGTCAGTTAAGCCTCTGACTCTTGATTTCAGTTCAGGTCATGATTTTAGGGTCTTGAGATCAAGCCGCATATCAGCCTCTGCACTCAGCAGGGAGTCTGCTTGGGAAACTCTCTCTCCTCCCCCATGTTTGCTCACTCTCTCTTTCTCTAAAATAAATAAATAAATCTTTAAAAAACAAGAAAATAAAATCTTTTAAAATCTGTTACTTAGGATGACAGATTTATCAGTGGTTTTATTTCTTATTAAGTCTTCCTTAATTATGATATATAGCATTTTTTCAATTAAAAATTATAAAGTAGTAAAAAATTATGAAAGCTATATATTTTTTAAAGATTTTATTTATTTATTTGACAGAGAGAGATCACAAGTAGACAGAGAGGCAGGCAGAGAGAGAGAGAGAGAGAGGGAAGCAGGCTCCCTGCTGAGCAGAGAGCCCGATGCAGAACTCGATCCCAGGACCCTGAGATCATGACCTGAGCCGAAGGCAGCAGCTTAACCCACTGAGCCACCCAGGCGCCCCATGAAAGCTATATTTTTTAAAGGTATTTGAAGTTTTGCCAATTCAACCAATCCTTGGGCTGCTTCACAAATTCCACTTCATTAGTGTGTCTAGAGACTATGAAAGCTACATTTTATGATGGAGAAAAAAAACAGTCATCTTAATACTAGTTCTAATCCCCTTGCTGACAGGCTGACCTAATTAACATCTCTTAATTGGATGAATTAATTTAAACTAAAACACAGTTTGATTCATACTATGATTAACTACAAAGACCCTTCATGGGATTCATGGAATCCTCTGAATTTACCTTCCAATCCCATTACTACCCATAAAGCCATTTCAAAGAGTATTTTATACACATAGATCAAAACCTTTTTAAAACTTTGGGACCAGAAATTAAATCCTGTATTTTCATTCAATCATTCATTCAACAAACATTTACTAAGAGCACTAGACTATGGCTAAGAATAAAAAAGCTTAAAAAGACAAAATCCTTATCCATAGTGAATTCTCAGCAGTAATACAGACATGTAAAAAAAAAATGCAATAAAGAATAAATACTCTGATTTTGTTATACATTGGCATACTGTTAGTACAAAAAAGAGAGAAGTCAGTCCTTCCCAGAATCAGGAGAGTGGGTCAGAAAAGCTTCAAAGAAGGTGAGATGTATGAGCCACGTCTTCAAAAATGAGCATGAGTTTGCCAGGCAAATGAGGTTGGTAACATCTAGGCAGAGAAGAGCCTGTACAAAACATAGATGTGTGATCCACCGTAAGTATCAGTTGGGACATAAGAATAGGACAGAGTGAAAACTTCCACAGATCCATCAAATAAGATAAAAATTAAACTAACTACAGATTTGAATTTTAGATGGCAGCACCCACTATAAAGCAAGAGCAGACTCACAAAACTAAAAGGAAGGGTTCAAACTGCAAGCAACTGAAGAGTGAATGAAGGTCTCGGGAATCATACTCAGTAGACCAAGTCATTTATGGGGTAACATTCTGACAATAGAGAATCTTAATTCATGTAATAATTCATGTAATAATAAGGGGATTCTGTAGTGCATGTAATGATAACAAAATATACTTTGTAACTCCGGACTTCTTACATGTAGCACTGACAAAATATAAAGTATAGATAATTCTTATGATTTCAACCAGTTCATCCTTTCACTTCTTTTAAAACAACAGCACTTGATGAACCAGTCCAAGATGGCATCATAGGAAGATCCTAACCCACCTCTTTCCACAGACACACCACATCTACAGCTACATACAGATAATGTCCCTCTGAAAAAGATCTGAAAACTAGATGAACTGCTGTCCACAATAAAAGATAAAAGGACTACCTCCAGATAGATAGGAGAGGCAGAGATATGATCTTCCAAAAAAAAAAAAAAACCCATCCCCAAGTGACACACAATAGGAAGGGATCTCACCAGACAGGTGCTTCTCCAGGAGACACAAGGGTTGATGCCCTACACTAGCGCCCACAACTAGAATCTGCACCAAACACATGAGCCCCCAGAACATCTGGGTTGGCAAACCAACAGGGCTGATGTCTCGGAGTCTCAAACTGCTACAGGAAACTGAGATTCCCCTCTTGAAGGGCTCACCCCCAAGTCCCAGCAAAGACACAGCAGTTTGAAAAACACCTAGATTATATATGTAAGTAAGTTTTGTTTGCTGATCTGGGAGCATTGGCTTGAAGGATGGGGGACAGTTTAGATGACCCACAGAGATGGAGGCACTGAAGGTTACAACTATTGCATTCTCAGCAAGCAGCTGCAGTCTTCTCTGAGGCTGAAGAGCATGGACCGTTGCAGCTCTCCCTTACTGCTTGGCTGAGGCAGGAGAGGACAGTCAGTCACAGTGTTCTCCTGCTCCCTAGCTAAAGTCTCCAAGCATGGGCAGTTGTGACATGCCCCCAACCCCTAGCTGAGCTGGTGAGTATGAACATTCACGGCATTCTCCCACTCCCAGCCTAAAGCTGCACACATACACAAACAAAGCACTTTCTCACTGCACTGCTTTTGCCCACATGCATAGTCAAAACATTTCCCACTGCCCTTCTAAAGCCAGTGAGCATGTCCCACCCTCTACACTCTCCAACAGTCTTGCTAAAGTCAGTGGGTGTGTGCAATTCCCACAACAGTCACCCCTGAATCACCTGGCCCTGGTGGCCAAGAGGGCTAGCATTCCAAAGCTCCGCATGACTGTAACAATTGGAAAGACAGTTCTTGGCAGGCCATCACACCCAGGGTACTGCACAAATAGCGGACTGAAATACAACCCCGTATTCCTGTGAAAAAGGCCTATTGACTCAGACTAGAGCTTCAGCCAGAGGGAGAGGCTTCAGGTTTCCCACACATCTACACGCTAAGGAGGCACTCCTAGGGAACTTAAGCAGAGAGACAAAATCTTTGCACGTTGCTGTGGCCTTACTGCAGCTCAATGAGACTTACCAAAAAATGGTAAAAAGTTTAAAAATTTATCTGGAGCCCTGATTCTTGCAACTGTCACTCAGGGTAGAGATCTCCTGGTCTAGATCTCCTGGTCTGAAGACCAGAAGGAATTGTGATTGCAGCCTCATAGGACTATATATATTTGCATACTTTAAAAGTTACCGCCTGACTGTCTGACTTCCAGTCAGTGTGAAACTTGGAGCTAAATGATATTCCTCTCCTTGGATCACTGACAGGTCTTGGCACACTCTCAACAACAGGGGCATATCAAGAATAAATCAGGTTATTAGGAAATTACACAATCATAAAAGTTTAAGCGACAACCAAGAGCTAGGGAAAGGTTGAGAGAGGATCATCACCTACACAAGGCCACTCCAAAACTGAGAGAGGTAGCTGTTTAACCTAACACATAGGAAAAAAACACAGAGAATTGAGTAAAATGAGGGATCAGAGAGATACTTTCCAAACAAAAGAATTTTTTAAATTTCAGAAAAAATCCTTAATGGTATAAAGATAAGTAATCTACCTGACAAAGAATTCAAAGTAACAGTCATAAAGATGCTCACTGAACTTGGGAGAAGAATGCAGAAACACACAGTGAGAACTTCAACAAACAGAAAATATAAGAAAGTACCAAATAGAAGTCACAGAGTTGAAAAATATAATAACTGAACTAAAAAATATACTAGCAGGATCTAACAGCACACTAGGTGAAGTACATGAACAGTTCAATGAGCTGGAAGATACAGTAATGGAACCCACCCAGAAAGAAAAATGAATTTTAAAAAATGAAGATAATTTAACAAACCTCTAAAACAATGAATTTTAAAGAAAAGTGAAATTTTTAAAATGAAAATGAATTTTCATTTTAAGAAAATGAAATTTTAAATTTCATTTTAAAATGAATTTTAAAAATTGAAAGAAAATGAATTTTAAAAAATGAAGATAACAAACCTCTAAGACAAGTTCAAGCAAAACAACATTTGCATTTTAGGGGTTACAAAAGGAGAAGAGAGAGAGAAAGTGGCAGAAAACTTATTTGAGAAAATCATAGTTGTAAACTTCCCTGACCTAGAAAGATTATGAATGAATTTTTTAAAATGAATTTGAAAAAATGAAGATAACAAACCTCTAAGAAAATGAAATTTTAAAGAAAAATGAATTTTAAAGAAAAATGAATTTTTTAAAAATGAAGATAACAAACCTCTAAGACAAGATCAAGCAAAATAACATTTTCATTTTAGGGTCACAGAAGTAGAAGAGAGAGAGAAAGTGGCAGAAAAGTTATTTGAGAAAATCATGGCTGGAAACTTCCCTAACCTAAAAAGAAAACAGACATCCAAGTTCAGGAAACTCAGAGAGTTCCAAACACAATGAACCCAAAGAGAGCTACAACAGGACATGCTACAATTAAAATTTTGAAGTTTAAAGATAAAAAGAATCTTAAAAGCAGCAAGAGAAAAACAAATTGTTATATACAAGGAAAATCCCATAAGGCTATTAGTAGATTTCTCAGCAGAAACTTTGCAAACCAGAAGGGAGACAACATGTTCAAAGTCCTGAAAAGATAAAATTTCCAATCAAGAATACTCAACTTGGCAAGATTATTATTCATATTTGAAAGAGAAATAAAGAGTTTTTCAGGCAAGCAAAAGCTAAAAGGAGTTCATCTCTACTCAACCAGTCATACCAAAAATTATAAAGGGACTTCTTTTTTCTTAATTATTTTTATTAACATATAATGTATTATTTGCCCCAGGGGTACAGGTCCGTGAATCATCAGGTAAAGGGACTTTTTTAAGCTGAAAAGAAATGGTACTAATTAATAATAAGAAAACATACAAAAGTAAATATCTCACTAGAAAATGTAAATATATAGTGAAGATAGTGGATTCAGCACTTGTAAAGCTACTAAGAATGTTGAAAGACATAAGTAGTGAAATTAACAAAAACTATAATAATTAGATAAAATATGTAAAATAAAAAGATGTAAAAAGCGGCATCAAAACATAAAATGTGGGAAGGGGCATGTAAAAATGCAAAGTTTTGGGATGTGTTTGAATTTAAGTTGCTATCAACTTAAAATTTTTTTTAAAAGATTTTATTTATTTATTTGACAGAGAGAGATCACAAGTAGAGAAGCAGGCAGAGAGAGAGAGGGAAGCAGGCTCCCTGCTGAGCAGAGAGCCCGATGTGGGACTCGATCCCAGGACCCTGAGATCATAACCTGAGCCAAAGGCAGCGGCTTAACCCACTGAGCCACCCAGGCACCCAAAGTTGCTATCAACTTAAAATAAACTGTTACATGCATAGGATGATACATGTGAACTTCATGGTAACCACAAAACAAGAACTTATAGTAAATGCACAAAAGAAAATGAGAAAGGAATCTGAACATAAAATATATTAATTATCAAGCCAAAGGAAAGAAAGGAAAAGGAACAAACAATTACAAGAACACCCAGAAGACAATTAACAAAATGGCAATAAGTACAAACCTATCAATAACCACTATAAACGTAAATGGACTAAATTCTCCAATCATAAGATACAGAGGGGCTGAATAGATTAAAAAAGTAACTCTCATATATATGCTGCCTACAAGAGACTCATCTCAAAAGTAAGGACATATACAGACTGAAAGTGAAAGGATGGAAAAAGATATTCCATGCAAATGGAAACCAAAAGAAAGCTGGTGTAGTTATATCCATATCAGACAAAATAGATTTTAAAACAAAGATTGTAACAAAAGACAAAGAGAGATACTACATAATGATAAAGCAGTCAATTCAGCAAGAAGATACAAGATTTGTAAATATATATGCACCCAACATAGGAGCAATAAAAAATATAAAGCAAATATTAACAGATGTAAAGATAGAAATTGACAATAATGCAATAATAGTTGGGGATTTTAATACCTCACTTACATCAACAGATAGATCAACCAGAGAAAATCAGTAAGGGAACATTGGACCCTTAAATGCATACTAGACTGGATGGATTTAATAAATATATATACAGAATATTACATTTAAAACCAGTAGAATACATTTTTCTCACGTGTACATGGAATATTTTCCAGGATCAATTGCCTGTTTGGCCACAAAACAAATCTCAATAAATTCAAGAAGATTCAAATTATATCAAGAATCCTTTCTGACCACAGTGGTATGAAACTAAAAATTAATTACAAGAAGAAAATGAGAAATTTCAAAAAAGAAACATGAAAACTAAACATGTTACTTAACAACTACTGGGTCATAGCAGAAATCAAAGGAGAAACCAAAAAATATCTTGGAGACAAAAGAAAACAAGACAAGGGTGCCCACTATCCCCACTTTTATTCAACATACTATTGGAAGTCCTAGCCATATGATTAGACAAGAATAAGAAATAAAAATCATACAAGTTGGAAAGGGAAACATAAAACTGTCACTATTTGCAGATGACACATTATATACAGAAAAACTGTTAAGATTAATAAAATTAATAAATTCAGTAAAATTGCAGGATACAACATTAATATACAGGAATCTGTTGTGTTTTTATACACTAATAATAAACTATCAGAGAAAGAAATCAAGAAAGCAATCCTAGTTACAATCACATCAGAAAGAATACAATACCCAGGAATAAACTTAAAGAGGCAAAAGACCTGCACTCTGAAAATTATAAGATATTGATTAAAGAAATTGAAGAAGACAAATAAATGAAAAGACATTCTGTGTTTATGGACTGGATGAATTAATATTGTTAAATGTCCATACCAGGGGTGCCTGGGTGGCTCAGGGGGTTAAAGCCTCCGTCTTTGGCTCAGGTCATGATTCCAGGGTGGTGGGATCAAGCCCCGCATCAGGCTCTCTGCTCAGCAGGAAGCCTGCTTCCTTCCTCTCTCTCCGCCTGCCTCTTTGCCTACTTGTGATCTCTGTCAAATAAATAAATAAAATCTTTTTTTAAAAATAAATAAAATAAATGTCCATACCATCCAAAGCAACCTTTGGAATCCCAAGGATTCCAATCCATTGAATCCTATGGATTCAATGCAATCCTTATCAAAACTCTAATGACATTTTCCAAAGACCTAGAACAAATAATTCTAAAATTCATATGGAACCAAAAAGACCCCAAATAGCCAAAATAATCTCAAAAGAAGAACAAAGCCAGAAGTATCATACTTTCTGATTTCAGAGAGCTATAGCCATTGATTTCAGAGTTAAGGTAATCAAAATAGTATAGTACTGGCACAAAAACAGACACATAGGTCAATGGAATAGAATTGAGAGTTCAGAAGGAAATGCATACATATACAGCCAATTAATATACAACTAAAAAGGCAAGAACATACAACAGGAAAAGGGCAATCTCTTCAATAGATGGTGTTAGCAAAATTGGACAGCTACATGCAAAAGAATGAGTCTAGACCATTATCTTACACCATATGTAAAAAATAACGTGAAATAAATAATATAATAAAAAATAAATGAATTAAAGACTGAATTTAAGACGTGTAACCATAAAACTCCTAGAAGAAAACATACACAAGGATCTCTTTAACATCAGTCTTAATAATGATTTTTGAGATCTGACTCCAAAGGCAAGGGAAACAAAAAGCAAAAATAAATAATTAGTACTACATCAAACTACAAAGGTTCTGCACAGTGAAAGAAACTATCAACAAAATGAAAAGGCAACCTACTGAATGGGATAAGATATTTACAAATCAGATATCCAATAAGGGATTAATATCCCAAAATATATAGAGAATTCATATGACTCAATAACAAAAAACAATCCAATTAAAAAATGGGTAGAGGATCTGAATAGACATTTTTCCAAAGAAGACATACAGATGGCCAACAGGCACATGAAAAGATACTCAACATCACTAATCATCAGAGAAATGCAAATAAAAACCACAATGAGTCATCAGCTTACACCTGTCAGAATGGCTGTTATCAAAAATATAAGAAATAACAAGTGTTAATAAAGACATTTAGAAAAGGGAACTCTTATGTCCTGCTGGTGGGAATGTAAAGTAGGGCAGCCATTATGAAAAATAGTATGGAGTTTCCTCAAAAAAATTACAAATAGAGCTACCATAATGATCCAGTTATTCCACCAGTGGGTACCTACCCAAAGAAACTGAAAACACTAATTTGAAAAATGTATGCACTTCTATATTCATTGCAGCATTACTTACAATAGCCAAGATAAGGAAAAAACCTATGCATCTCTCAGTGGATGAATGGATAACGAAGATGTGGAATATGTATACAATGGAACACTATTCAGCCATAAAAAAGAATGAAATCTTGCCATTTGCAACAACATGGATGGCTCTTAAGGGTATTACGCTAAGTAAAATAAATCAAAGACAAATATCAAATGACTTCTCTTATATGTGAAATCTAAAAAACAAAACAAATAAAAGAGATACAGAGAATATATTTATTGGTGGCTGCCAGAGGGGAGGGTAGTTGGGGGTGGGCAAAATGAATGCAGGAGATTAAGTACTATAAGCTTCCTGTTATAAATTAAGTAAGTCATGGGGATGCAATGTACAGCATGGAGAAGATAATCAGTAATATTGTATTAACTGCAAGGTGATAGATGATAATAGACTAATTACAGTGACCATTTCACAACATATGCAAATGTCAAATCACAATGTTGTATACCTAAAATTAATATAATATTGTATGTCAATTATACCTCAATAAATATAAACAAATAAAAATATTTTTTTAAAGATTTTATTTATTTATTTGACAGACAGAGATCACAAGTAGGCAGAGAGGCAGGCAGAAAGAGAGGGGGAAGCAGGCTCCCCACTGAGCAGAGAGCCCGATGCGGGGCTCGATCCCAGGACCCTGGGATCACGACCTGAGCCGAAGGCAGAGGCTTTAACTCACTAAGCCACCCAGGTGCCACAATAAATAAAAATTTAAAAATGGAAAACCCATAGAGAAGGATAAATAGAGCACAGAGAATTTCTAGGGGAAAAAAATACCACTTAATGACAGGTTGTAGATAAATCTTGATATCCTCAAATGAAAAATGCTATATAAAAGGGGATTTATTAAATCCACTTTGAGTACAAAGACTCCTAAAGTATGTGGTAAGGAAACATTATGTTCTGAGATCTTCCATGAAACAAAGAGGAGAGTGGTGTGTGTCCTTCGTGATGCCATATTGTGAATTGTCCAGCAGTGTTTCTCTAAGGGCTCCAGAACACTTTGTAAGTATGTTTACTCTCATGTGAAGACAATGGTTTGTTGCACATCCAAACAGAGGTAAAGAGGCAACATTATAAAAGTGCAAAAACTGCAAGAGATCTTAAGCATCATCTATCCAACCTCTTCATTCGATGGATGGCAAAACAGAATCAGAGAGGTTAAGTAAGTTGCCCACAGCTTACATAGTGAGTCAGAGGTGAAAGCAAGACTGCAACCCAAGATCCCCACTTCCAGTAGTCTGGTGTGTTTGCTTTCAGGGCACCCTCCTGGCCTGTCCTAGAGGCCAAAGCTAAATCAGAAATAAAACTAATAAATCAGCCAACAGTTGAGTCAACAAGACTGTGATCCTATCACCTGAGTGTACCTGAGTGTTCATTTTATAGTGAGCATGTGGGAAAAGAGGGTCAGTGTGAATACCTGCCACCTGCCTGGCACTTTGCCAGGTACTACATGTACACTCACAATGCATGATGCAAAGTTACTATCTCATCATTTCATAGTCAATGAGTAAATAAATATTTCCTGGGGAACCATTATGTGCCAAGGACATTTCTAGGCCCTAGAGATCATGCCAAACAAGAGTCTTTTCCTTCTTAGAATTACACTGTAGTTGGGAGAGACAAAAAAAATAAACAAGTCAACTAATGAATACACAAGAGAGTAGTAAGTGCTAGACAGAGAAATAAAATGAAGTGATGCAATGAAGTGTGACAAGAGGAGAGGTGGAAGAGTGTGAACTGTCTCATCTTGTGTGGCCAGGAAAGGCCTTCTCCAGGTCTGCTTCTCCCTGGGTGCTAAAAAGGACAAGCAATCGGGCACCAGGCATGCACCTTCACATGAGAAGGCATGAAGATGGCCTAGAATCTGATGTCTAGGGATAAAACCAGGTCAGAAGTCAGGGCAGGGCCTGTGTGAGCCTGTGTGTGAAGGCGCATGTCTGTTCAAGTATTACCAATGGAAGTAGGAGAAAATGGCTGAGGGAGGTTCAAAAGAACTTTCTATAACAGTTTGCTGCTGTTTCCTTTGGTTTTTATTAAGCTGAGCTACTTAATATGCAATGGTTTTCACCCTATGGCCTTCATTCCTCAAGGCTCTAATAATATTCAATTGCTCCCTTTCTCTCCACATGACTCCTTTCTTCTTTTAACTGGATACAACCGTTTCATAACCAATGGGTTGAAGTAAAGGTGATAGGGATGACGACCAAGACCCCCATGCTAATCACAAGAATTTCCTGGACCAAGACAAATGGGACAGAATGGTAGAAATGGTGCTCCAATGGGCATTCCAATAAGCATAAACAGATTGAACCCAAAGCGAGTGCAATACCATCAGGACTTCTTAAGGGAAAACAGCAACGAGATGTTGGAATTAATTTGAGGCCTCTGACATTGACGAGGTTGGAAGCAACACAAAGCTCAAAAAGTCAATCTGCTCTGGGAATGTTAAAAGGAAACACTTGTTTGGAACGAATTTTTTTAAGTGTGAAAAAGAAAGACTATTTTTGGTGGAATTTGTGAGCAGTGAGTCTGACCACACACTTGGGGCTGAGAGATGTATCACTGAGGGAACCGTGGTCCAGCTCCCAGCAGTTTTCATGCCCAGCACCCAATCGAGAAATTGTGTGTTCTGATTCATGTCTGCAATGTGCCAAATGACTCCACTGGGAATGAATCCGACTCTCAAATCCCCTCAGTCTAATTTCCATTCTTCCTTCTCCTCACCCCAAGCATTCCTTGTTTCTGCATTCCGTGTGATTGTGTACATCTTAAGAACCACACACCTTAAGTTTAACTGTTTCATAAATCACTTCCTCATTCTCCAGCGGTAAATATAAGTTCACACGGAATGCTGCACTTCAGTGACAGGATTCCATTTGAATCCACTAGACCATACTTCCTGTAACACATCCCCAGACCAGATTAAAGTCAACAGGCTAAAGGACTACATGCCTAAGGCAAGTCTACCCACTGCATGTCTGAGCTAGTTGTGGCATGTTTTATGACAACTCTCCCTATTCTTGACATCTGGATGGACACTCAGTCCTTTATTTGGCTTGTTGGTGTGGTATTCAGGAATATTTTGGATCACTGGGGAGATTATATGCTATTTTAATTTATCTTCCTGGGTAGATTTTTCTACCACTGCACCAAGCACCAATAGATCCTAAAGTGCTCTTCTCATTTTCATTGAAAACATCCAGTCACCTCCCAAATTCCACCATCCTATTGTGCCTGTGATGATCAGGTGACAATAATACAAGCACGTTAAGACACTGAGTTACAAGAGGCAGACTCCTAAGACTAGGGAAGCAGAAGTACATCTGGGAAACTTCTAGCTACACAGAGCTAAAGATGCCTTTCCTTTTTGAAACCTTCAATTCCTATCCCTTGATTTGCTAATCCAGCAAGGTAAAATTCTCCTTTGCTTCTCAGTGAAATCTCCTAATAATGTCCATTGCCTTTGGAATGGTTAATTTTCCACTTAAAACCAAGGTAACTTTGCCTTCATAATATTTAAATGTGAAAATTCTTTGCCCTTTGAAGTGATTAGAGACATAAATTTGGAAATGATTTTTTTTTTTTGGAAATGATTTTTATGGTGGGATAATAACTACAGGAAGTTCATAAAAATTCTCATTGAGGTGGGGGAGAAAATTTTTTAATACTATAGGTTGTATTTTATAATGTTTAGATTTTAGTATATTCTTTAGATATAAACATGATGTTTCAGATAATCACTGAAAGTGGCCTCGGTTCAACTTTTTCCAAAGCAATAGAGGAAACTTTAAAACTATGAGCTAAACAGATGATAAAAACGACATGACATGGCATTATACATACAATATCTATAAATATATGACCAATACCAAAGCCTAAAGGTTTAAAGTTTAAGAGATCCTATATTTTACAATTTTGTGGCTCACCTTGTAATCTAATTTTTTTCTCATTTCAGATTGCCTGGATCAAAGACACGGAATTAAGAACCATGATTTTACATAACTACATATAATATTCTGTAACATATAGGTAGTAAATCGCATGTTTTGTTTTATTAAACATAATGGCATATTGTGCAAGATTAACAGATATATCACCAATCCTCATTATTCACACATTCTGTATTTGCAAAGTTACCTACTTGCTAGAATTTATTTGTAACTCCAAAAGGAAAACTCATAGCCCTTTCATAATCATTTGCAAACATGAGGCGGGTGAAATTTTTTAATCACCTGATATACCTATTCCCAGCTGCAGTGGAATAAGGCAACATTCTGCCCTCTTGCTTCAGCTCTTACTATAAACAAGTGTCCTTTTCACTGTTACTTAGTGTCACGTTTTCCAAATTTTTGTGCTTTGTTTTGGTAACTTCGCTGTTTAAAATGGGCCCAAGCATAGAGTTGAAGTGGTGTGCAGTGTCCCTAAATGCAAGGAGGCTGTGATGAGATGAGACCGAGAACATAAATGTGTTAGCTAAGCTTCATTCAGGCATGAGTTTTGGTGCTATTGGCTGTGAGTTCAATGTTAATGAATCAACTGCATATTAAATAAGGTATCTAAATAGAAACACACAGAAAACAAGGTTATATATTGATCAGTGACAAAAATGTGACCAGAGGCTAGCAGGAGCCAAACCTTACACCTTCCCTAAGAGCAATGGTTCAGTAGCTCCTAATCCAGGGTTCACAGTAACATTATAGAACAGAACTCCCAATCCCTCCTTGAAAGCACAAGCACCGTGAAAATGGAGTTCTGGCTCCACAGAGCACTATTAAAGTGTTTTCTTTAAGCTGCTTATCAGATCGTATTTCCCAAGCGGCAAGGGGCCAGGAGGAAAGTAGTGACCAGCAACCCTGGGGTCCTGAGCAGGATTTCTAGAGAGAGAAGCCCTCAAAGCCGGAGCTGTCACGTGAAGAGGAGCCCAGAGCAGCTCACAAAGACTGTGTCCCATAAAGAGCCATGTCAGGACTAAGGTGTGCATTCTGTGGCTGTTTGTTGCACCTGATCAGGACAAGATGAGAATGGGGAATCAAGAGGAGAACCAAGAGGGTCAGAAAGTGAACAAGGCAGAGGATAAAAGGGCAGACAGGAAGGCAGGGTGTGGAGTAGCTACTGTACCAGGACTCAGGACTTTGCTGAGAACCTAGATGTGGGGATCCTGACCTCTGGCCTGGAGAGGGGGAGGTGACAGGGAGTGAACAGTGCTGATAGCTACCTGAGTAACCTCTAAGGGAAGTAGACAAACTTGTCCCCAAGGGTCCTTACAACCTTTTGGGTGTATAAGAGGGTGATTATAAGGAAAAATAATGCAGTTTGGCAGATCAGCTTTGTTGGTTTTTACAGAAATTCTTGCTTACTGTCAGAGTCTTAAAAGAGAAGTGTCTTTTGGGGACTATGATTTCACCAATCTGTAGCAAAATAGTAGTGTTTAGGAAAATGAAATGTCTTTTTACTTTTTCAAGCTGTAACAAAAAGGGATATAAAGTTTTTTTGTTTTTTTTTTTTTAAAGATTTTATTTATTTGACAGAGAGAGACACAACAGGAGAGAGAACACAAGCAGGAGAAGTGGGAGAGAGGGAAGCAGGCTTCCTGCCCAGCAGAGAGCCCGATGTGGGTCTTGATGCCAGGGTCCTGGGATCATGACCTGAGCTGAAGGCAGTCGCTTAATGACTGAACCACCCAGGCGCCCCCCAAAGTTTGGTTTTTTATTAATGTCTGGTTATCTCCAATGATTAGATCAGCCTAGTCTTCTTTTTATTAACTTTCATTATAAAACTTTTTAATCATATTCAAAAGCAGAGAGAATCATCTAATAGACTCCCACATACCCATCACCCAGCTTCAATAATTCTCAACATTGTAGCCCAGCTTTTTCATCCTCTTATTTGACTAACAGAATTTGCATACATTTTTTCATTCAACAAGTAGTTTTGAGCAACTGCCATATCAGGCACTTTCCAAGTACTAGAGACGCATGAGTGGAAAAAAGAAAACGGGCAAAAAATACTTGCTGTCAAGAAGCTTACCTCCAAATAAGATAAATAACAGCTAATTTTACTGAAAGTCATGGGACATAACTGTTCTGGACACTTTACTTCAATTATTTCATTTAATCTCATTTAAATTTCATTTAAACAACAACGCAATGAGGTAGGTACTCTTATTATCCTCTTGTTTACTGATGAGGAAATTGTAATACAGAGAGATTAGGTAACTTGCCCAAGGTCACACAGCTACCAAGTGTAGTTGGGGTTCAAACTGATTTCAGAGTCTGTGCTCTTAACCATCACACATTCTACTTCTCTACACCTTGGTAAGTCCTATCTCTTTCAAAAATCACTTCTCCCAGAATCCTGAGCTAATGTGACATAATGAGAATTGTAAGAACAAGGCATATGTTAGCTATATAACCTTTTTTCTCCATTCATATTAACCTCATGGAATCCTTAGGTTAAAAAAACTGTGACAAAAAAATAAAATTCAAAAGCTGTGGCCATTCATCCTTGTTGGTCCTACTTCTTCTTAAAATACATGTCTTTTTATAGATTCTAAATAAACATTATGGCAAATTAAAATATTTTCCT
This sequence comes from Enhydra lutris kenyoni, assembly GCF_002288905.1. Taxonomy (NCBI): domain Eukaryota; kingdom Metazoa; phylum Chordata; class Mammalia; order Carnivora; family Mustelidae; genus Enhydra; species Enhydra lutris. The sequence goes on from NW_019154099.1 coordinate 2,007,214, forward strand.
TTAACTCTCAAAATCTTACATTTTCTACCCTAATATTAAAAATAGCTAACACTTGGGGTACCTACATGGGTCAGTTGGTTAAGCATCCAACTCTTGATTTTGGCTTGGGTCATGATCTTGGGGTCATGAGATTGAGCCCCAACAGCAGGCTCTGTGCTGTTGGGGCTTGATATGCTGGAGATTCTCTCCCTCTTCTTCTCCCTCTCTCTCTCTCCCCAGCCCCCCAGCCCCACTTTTGCTCTCTCTCTTTCTCCCCCTCTCTAAAATAAATAAATAAATCTTTTTTTAAAAAATAGCTAACACTTACTGAGCCTTTGCTATCTGCCAGGCTCTGGGCTAAGTACTCTAAGTGCCTTCATACAGACTTCATAACAATACCGTAATATCATTATCCCCATGCTGTGGATGTAGAAATGAAGGTACAGATAATGTACCTATACAGATAATGTAACCTATCCCAGTTCACATAGCTACAAAGTGGCAGAACTAGGAACTTGACTTTATTCCACATTCTTACCTACACTACTCCCCCTACCTCTACCTTAGAGGAATTCTCTACATTATAAAATCCAGAACTCTCCTGATTGTTCAGCATAAATATTTCATATGTATCATATAATATTTTTCCAACACAAAGATTCTCAGCTTACCACTGTCCCACTCTACATGTTAAATTTCATGAAAAACTTGAGTTAGTTCTCCGAAGAGCCTGGCAGTATTCATATTCATATCAGAATATTCATATTCTGAATAATTATCTCATCCTATTTTATCATTCATGACTGGGGTAAACCAACACATGTGCAGTTTTTATGACTATGCTCTCATATTAAAGGTATCTGAAGAGACAGCAAAGGCACCCAGAACCAGGACAGAAATCACATACTAAGGAAAACATCCCATAATATAGATCCTATTTTAAGCCATAAATAACTAAATTTACATAGATTACACTCTGCCTAGTAGAGTGCTTGGCACGTAGAAAGTGCCTGCCGATTTTGTTTTAATTAATTAATTTTAAAGTCCTTTGTGAATAAATCAGACTCTGCTTTTGAAAAGTAGTCTTGAAATCCCATAACAAGCTATTTATGATCCTGGAAAGCTGTTTAAAGTGTTTTAGGAGGTAACAGAAACCTCCCTACCTCCACTCCAGGTAAGGTACGCTATTGGATGTTCTTACACTTTGCACATCTTGTAGATGTGAGCAAATTGTAATCATTTGTGTATATGCCTTCTGAAGCAAACTATAAGCTCCACAAACATAAAACCTTCTGGATCATGTTCACTGTTGTGCCTGGCATAGTGCCATGGTAATACAAAACAAATCATTTCATTTCACTGAAATGAGTGAATTAATGAATCAAGGAGGGAACAAGTGAATGAATGAAATAAGCATTATAGTACTAGACAGGACAATGAGAGCTACCGGCTCATTTTTGGCACCATCTTTCCTCAAGCCCCAAGGAAGTTCAAGTACTTACTTTCACTCAGTCAGGTTTTCCTCAGTCAGGAGGCCTGGCTGTTCTCTCATCCTCTCCTTTTTCCTTTCGCTTTCTAGTTTTTGCCTTGAGTTCATCTGTATTGGTCTTAGTGTATCTGTGTTCTTACCTAAACTACTTTATTTTTTTTTAAAGAACTAAATTCATAAATAAACTCCAGATATTCCATATTTACTTGTGATGACTAACATGAATCCAAGCTCACCTACTAGAGAATTCTCTATGCATAAAGAAATGTTCCAAATCTTTATTTCTGGCCCCAAAACTGCATGTTATTTTTACTTTCCCAGAGAATTACCTTTAATGTCATTGAATTTTTCACATATGGTTAGATGATTTGCAGCTGATGATTTGGGAATTACACTGACCCTCAGTTAACCCTTTTCTACCTAAAATTAAATTTTGCAGCTACCCAAAACATTAGGAAATCCAATGCCCCCAAGGGCTTTGCAGTTAAAATCATAACACAAATGCTTAACATCTATAGAATCCCTCTCTGAATTTCTGGAATTATTTTGTATTATTAAATTTAAAAAAAAAAAAAGAGGGAAAGAAGAGGGAAGGTGATAGAAAGGTATCAGCATCAAGCTTTCCTGACATTTCTCAATGTTGTCGGCATCTCCTCTTCATTCCTTTCAGTGTAGCCATTGGATCCTGATGTGCAGGGCAGAGATGGTGTTAGAGAAGACTCCGGGCTGGAGTTGGACCACCCCTGTGTGACTCCACTTGGCTCGGGCTCGGGAAGAAACCTCCATCCACTGCCAGGAAATGAAAACCTGACTCAGGTACTGTAACTCCAGCCATCTCTAGCCGAAACTAGTCTACAGTATTTCTCATCCCTGTTTTACAGGGTCATGAATAGGGATCAAGGTCTTAACACAAGCCTAGCAAGGAGATCAATTGAGTCTGGGAATGTCACATAACAGAAAGGGGGTGCCCGGAGGCTAAGACATGGGTCCTAATCCCAGTTCTAGCACCAACTTGTGTGACAAAAGGTGAGTTCTCTTAACTGCCTGCACTCTGGTTTCCTCACCTATAGAGAAAGAATATCCACCCTGCCAACTTCACCCATATATTGTGAAAACATACCAACAGATGACTTCATGTTTTGAAAAGTTAAAGCGCCCCACCAAAGGTTTCTCTTTGTGGAGCCCCTCCAAGAAGCCCTCTTAGGCAATGAACACCAAAGGCTTCCTTCAGCACCACCACTGTAATCAGCCAGGGTGTAGCTGGGAAAGGGAAAACACACACACACACACACACACACACACACACACACACATATATTAAGGGGCACCTGGGTGGTTCAGTCGGTTAAGCATCTGTTTTCAGCTCAGTCATGATCCCAGGGTCCTGGGATTGAGCCCCATTTTGGGCTCCCTGCTCTGCAGGAACCTGCTTCCCCCTCTCCTACTCCCCCTGCTTATGTTCCCTCTCCTGCTGTCTCTCTCTCTCTCTGTCAAATAAATAAATGAAATCTTTTTTTAAAAACCCACATTAAGTTAATGGCCTCTTCCTCCTCCTCTTCTTCCTAGCAAAAAGAAAAACAGTAACAACTACAACTATCACTATGGAGCATTCTATCAAGCATTTGACTTGTTTTGCCTCTCTTGATTTCCACAAACCCCCCCTGGTAAGTACCAATCACCCCATTTTAAGTACCAGTAAGCATCATTTCATTAATACTGATCATTTTACTGATGACTGATCTGATCATTTATCTGTATCAGTAGCCCCATTTTACAAAAGAACTGAAAAATTACTTTAAACAACTTGCCCTACTAACATGTTCTCAGGACTTCCAAACCTCAGGGTTAGGTAGGAAGACATTCTTTCATGTCAGAATTTCAAACATTGAAGCAAGCTGATCAGAAAGAGAATTTCTGTTTGAAGATTGGTAGACTCGTTTTTCTGAATGATCCTTCAAACCTCCCTTCAGGTAGCACCTAAAGACAGTTCCAGGCCTCTCACCCAAATCACTCCCAGATCAGAGAGCCCTGGATTCCAAAATGGAAGTATCCAGCATGATTTAACAAGAAGAGGGCCACATGAGGAAGAGGTATGTCAAAGGGTGCACAAACAAGCTTTTCTTCCACAACCAGGCATACTTACAAGTGACCACGTAAATTGCGATTTAACGGTCCAGCCTATGGTATAAAAAGTCAGCAACTTTCACAGTTTTGAAAACTGCGCAAAAAGAGAGACAGGGAGAAGTCTGCTCTTCACACCCACACAGTCTTACACACTTGACTTAAGTGCCCCGAAAATTCCCCTAAGCATTTTTATCATTACGTATCACTTGTATCACTCCACAATTTAGTCAGCCAAACCATATCCTTTTCCAGCTTTAGATAAATTGCCTTTTGACAAACCGCACACAGAGAAAATATCACGACGTCCCCCAGTTGTAATCTCTACACTGTTTTTCTACTGAGATGAGTAAGATTTTCCTATTTAATTATTTAAGTACATAAGCAACAAATACATATATAACATGAGTATCATCAACAATATATTTACTCACTCTTTCTTGCAACGTATTTCAGTTTTATCACTAAAAAAAAAGGTGCTCATTTGCCCTTTCCATTACAGTAGATTAAGCTCTCATTACAGTAGATTAAGCTTTAGCTGTATTTTGGGGGAGAAATGAATCAAAAAGTGCAAGATGCTTTGTCACTATCATCAAATGTAAGCATTTAAAACAAATTCTTCAATATATCATAGAGAAGCTAAACTTTATAAACCGCTACAAAATGCTTAGCACATTTCATTTTAGCCAAAGTCAAATAAAAGATCAGCTCACCTTCCTGTGCTATAATAAGGTTTATTTTGAAGAGAATACAGCAACCAATACTTTATTCATCCATCTACTATTAAACTACTCAAGAACACACTTAAGACTAGGATTAGATGTAGGAATACACGTACACAGTTCCTGGTGACCCTACACCCATTAAGGTTGTTAACACATCAAAAAGGTATTTATCATACAAATAAGTGTATACAGTACTGTGTCAAGCTAAGGAATGTGTTGTTATATGAAACACACACACACACACACACACACACAGCCCTGAAAAGTTAGAGCCCTTAGTTGCGCTAAGAACAGCAATAGGAACATAACCCTGATACCTGGTAACTAACAGTGCCTGGCCCAGGGCAGGAACTCAGTATCTGCTCATGGATACTGATGTGTTTCAACCCTAATGTAAATTTCTTAGGCAGAATTATAAAAATGTTTGGACTTGAGCAAGTCAGAGCCAACAGTGTTAAAGATCTTTTTTTTAATATCTCAGTTTTGTTTCTTCACAAATTTCCTACTTGAAATTAATATACTACTTCTTGAAATTAGTGTTACACAAGTTGTTGAGTTTGTTTTCACATCCTAAAGTACATGAGTTTTACTTTCAGTTTTTAACCTAATGAGGCCCATGTTTTGATCAATACACTTTAATTCACATAACCCTCTTCAAAGCCAGTGCTTTCAAAATGATTGTACTCTTATATTTGTAGCACCTGTTACAGTTATCTCATTTAATGCAAACAACAGACATAGGAGTGAAAAAGACAGCTTCACTGTCCCCATTTAACACGTGGGAAAGGAGCTCAGAGAAGTCGAGGTGCCGGCCATATCACAGAACGAATGATTGACAAAACCAAACTGGAATCTAGGTCTTCTGGGTTTTCCTCCAACATGGTACCCACACATACCACAGCAAATCTATAACCGTAGAATTAATCACAAAGAAGCTATTTCTACTATGCCTTTATTCATTCAACAGGTACTTCATTAACTCTATATACCAGGTACTGAGGTAGAAAGATGAGAGAAAGCTCCACAATTCTCTGTGCTTTTGCAGCAGCTTTGTCTAACTCTTTTTTTCTTCTTCTTCTCCCTGCTTCCAGAACTACCCTAGGCTTTCCACCTTAACGAGTCCAAAATAAACCTGCCAATGGCTTAAAGTCATGCAATCACTGGTCCCGTGATGAAGGCATCTTAAAGTCCATTTTGGGGGAAAGTTTCAAAATCTTCCTTGATTTCCAAAATCTTCCTTCCTTGAATCCTCAATCAACTGAGTACCATGGGGTAAAGCAGAGACTGTTCTGCTTAGAAAACATGATTCCGTGATACAGAAAGGTGATACAGTGAATGTCCTGCTGGTTTTTCCCCCATGATCTATTTGATTCAATCACATAACCTCCTCCCAGTGCCTATCCACCTCTCTGGGTACATACGATTCACTGAATCCTCCACTCACTTACCCCAGTCTGGACATCTAACCAGGACTGTTTATGAAGGTGTTTCCAGATACCTGAGGATAACAAAATTTTTCATCCAAAATTTCTCTTTCCTGAAATATTGTCATTCAAGTTTTATTCTTTTTTGCTAAATATTGTTCTCTTTGTTCAGTTTGTTTTAAAAATGTAAATGTAAATGCTCTTAGAAAAACTACTGTGGGGAGTTTCTTTTGCCTTAATGTGAATTTGATTACTATAAGCTTTCTAGAAAGGCAGGAGGAACCAGACACCCACACTTTTACAGGGTCCTGAGAAAGAGGAGCCATGTAGAATATTTGAAAGCAGAAAACAGACCAGCAAGGGAAAGACTGTCTCTGATAAAGCTTTACAACTTCATACTCTGCCAAAAGGAGCTCTGAAATAATGGTATATTGTTAAGTAAAGGTATGTTGTTGGCTCCTGAAAATAGAACGTCCACTGGGTAATTTTTCTGCTTTTGGCCTTTTTTTTTAATAAAAAATCATTTTTGATGTAAAAATGGAACTCTGGCTTCTATGGAAGAAATGAATTAATTATTTAGAGTATGAAAATTTCCAGCTACCTCAGAAATTTTTATCCAAGTGCACTAGCAAATCATCAAATAAATCGTCATCCCCCACAACCTTCCCAAACACCTCCCCATAAATATTCAGTTTTTCCACAAAATCCACAATTTAGTTTAAGACCTTGGGACCCTCTTTGATGCATTCTATCTTCTTCCCATTTGTAATCTATCACCGAAAACTGGCATTTCTCCCTTCACACTGTACAATTTGTCTTATTCTCTGTGACCCCCATTCCTTTCCATTGCACCCTGGATCATAGCAGTGCCCTCAGGATGAGATTACCTATCTTGAGTCCAGTGGTTTTCCACCTTGGTTAAAAATTTTCTAGGGAAATTTTTTAAATATGTGGACCTGAGGTTTACCCACAGAGATTCTAATTTAATTGGTCTATGGTACAGTCTAGGCATTAGAGTTTATTGTTGTTAATTGTGATAAAATATATGCAGCATAAAATTTACCATCTTAACTATTCTTATGTGTACAGTTCAGTGTGAAGTAAATTTACATTGTATGTGACCAATCTAGAAAGTTATTTTCATCTTGCAAAACTGAAATTCTCTACCCATTAAACAATCATATCCCATTCTCCCCTCTCGCAGTTCCTGGCAAATATCATTCTACTTTCTCTCTCCATGATTTTGACTATTCTATGTTCCTTATATAAGAAGAATCTTTGTTATTGGCTTACTTCACTCAGCATAACATCGTCAAGGCTCATCCATGCTGTAGTCTGAATAATATCCCATTATATGTGTATACCACATTTTACCTATTCATTCATCCATTTATGGACACTTGGGTGGTTTCCACCTCTTGGCTATTGTGAATAATGCTGCCATGAACATGGATGTGCAAATCTCTTTGAGACTGCTTTCAATTCTTTGGAGGTATACACCCAGAAGTGGAATTTCTTCTGCCTTTGCCCATAAAAGGTAGTGATAATTTACTCTGCTGTCGGCAAAAAACAAACCATGTATGATTTGGACCCTCCACCCCAAAAGAGGAGTATTCTCTCCCCAAGGCATCTGAGTCAGCCATCACCCTTTCTTGAATGTAGACAGTGTACAGAGCCTTACTCTGCCCTGATTGCCTTGAGGCTGGCCTTGAGCTGAGACACTTACATATCTTCACCAACAAGGAGAAGGTGGGAATATATCAGAAGGGATGGCTGGCATGACCGTGACTCTGGGTTGGAAGGGTAGTACTCACATCAATGATTAAAAGGCTTCAGTGTCTATGAGCACCAAGAGATTATTATGCTTACTCTCCAAGTATAATTAAAATCGTAAACAATTTTAGGGTTTAAACCCTAAACTGAGTATAGACTCCACATAGTTCTGGGTTTCTCTATCATGTATATCAACCTTAGTGCTTTTTATATACACACATGCACACACACACTTACATGTGTCTGTATCAACTAGTATATGTATAAATCAATTATTAAAACTTTTTCAAAACATTGTTTTCTTATCTGAGGGCCTCCTTCTTGCCAGTTTTTGCAGCCATGTTGACTCTGTCACCTGGGTTGCCCAGCACTGTCCATCCCTCTGGTGAGGACTAGAATTGGAATCTACTGATTCAGGATCCAGACCCAACACAAGAAAGCCTGAGTAAAATTTCCTGGTCCTCCACATACTTGGCAGTGTCTGAGAGCAGAACGTTATGACATAGTACTAATGCTTTGTATTATTTAGGGCACCCTCCCAGACATTACACCACTAGACCCTGAAGAAGGAGACACTATGCTTGCACACATTTACAGACAAGCAACTAAAACCCAGCCCAAAGTCATATAGCAGATCAGTGTCTCAGACTGCTATCCTGCCTCAGACATCTGCCCTTGTCCAGTGCACTCCTGGCATGGATCTTCCCTGCTCCTGTTCTTCCATCTGCTTTTGAAGTAGTGGGGACCAATCTTCCCAACCTTTAGCCAACTTCACTCTTGGTATCTAAGCCCTACTGGAAATAGGAGCCCCAAGCCCTCTTCTCAGGACACTGGTAATTCAGAGCAGAAGAAAGGATGCACATAATGAAAAGAGACAGGAACACAAAATGCTTTGAATGTTTCACCAAATACAAAACCAGCTGCAGCTGGTACACAAGAGTCTTGGGGGGGGGGCGGGGGGGGACTGCTGGAGGAGGGGTGGAGTTGGTCAGAAGGAGGGAGCTTTGAGCAGAAAGTGGTGGAGGAGCATGACCAAGAGAAAGGCATGGTGCACTCTCTTCCAGCAAGAAAAAATGGCTGTCATATAGAAAAGTTCCAGAGTTTGATAAATAAAACATGGAGAAAAGAGGGCTGTAGGTCCAAAAGGGGAAGTCTTGCCAGGATATGTGCCAGTAGCCTAGGCAAATGCAGGCAATTATTAAATGTCACAAATCCATGACTGGAGTTTTGTATTTTTTTCTAGAGGTGACCAGAAGCCATGGAAACAGCAGCTCTCTCATGGAGGTATACCGGCCCTCATTCACCTATGAGTCTTAAAAACCAGTTCTTCCAGGGCAAGAACCACAACTGTCTTAATCTTGGTCAAATCCCATGTAGGTTCCACCAGCCTGGTCCATATTAAGTGCTCAATAAATATTTATCAATTGATTTCCTGATTTGCTATGGAAACTTAAGCAAGTTACATTCCCTCTTTAAGCCTCAGTTTCTTTATTTATCAGTTCACAGTCATGAACTGTCTCTATAGTCAAAAAATTTAACCATGTTTGTGGTTTAGCATTTCCCAAAAGGAAATGGGCTGAGATGAGGCACACCCTAGACAGGGCAGAGCAAGAGGCCCTACCCCAAACCCCACTGTGCATCATCCCAGGTTCCCAACACCAATCTAAGGAGAAATCTGAGGTGGAAATGAAAACAGGCAGAGGACACATGAGCGGTCAGGACTCAACAGGAAAAGGCTCTACTGGGGATTAGGGGACCTGATTCTAGTCCTAGTTTGGCTAGTCCTATCTGTGACCCAGACAAAGCCACAGTGGGCCTCATATTTCCTAATCCATAAAATGACTGGGTGAGCACCAAGGAAAGTTCCCTCCAGATCTAAGATCTTTCTTTTTTCCCTCCCTCTCTCTTCAGAGCCAAAAGTTGCTCAGTCAAAGCAAAGCTGTGCTTGGCCATAAAAGACACTTGAGCCCATTATTATTGTTAATATTCCCATGGTCTCCTAAGCTCCAGATCTGCACATTTTCTTAGGAGTATTGATGGGGGCTAAGTAAAGCAGAAGGCAAAAGACTCAGTTTCCTCTATCCTAAGCCATAGTAAACTACAAAAAAAAAAAAAAAAAAAAGTAAAGGCTATGAGGAGGGGAAATTTGGAGCATCAGTATAATCCCTCCCCAAGCTGGAATAACTGCACTTTTCAGTTTTTGCATCTGTGTTGTCACTGGGGAATTATCTGGCTGTGTCTGTGTTTTAACATCTGTCAACTAAATCAGAGATTCAACTGCAAAAATTGTAGGGCTCAGAAGCACCATGTGGTTTTTGACACTCCCGGGATGACACAGGGTCAAGAAAGCAATAAATGAATTGCCATGAGACCCAATATAACATTTTCATCAGTAACACGGCCCTTGTTCCAAAAAGCCTTTGCTCCAAAAAGAAAGAACATATACCCATTTTCTCCAGAACCATATTTGGAAATTTCAAAGAACCAGACCATAACAACTAGAAGTATCTGAGATTAACAAACAGCTATTTAAAGAGTGTCAGGTCTCTAAACATAACAGAATTAACATTGCCCATCAGAATCTACTCTAAGTATAAGTAAGTACCACCTTGAAGCAAGACACATGTGCTTTGACACCTGCTACACAATATTGTAGGTACCCTAGACAATGGGCATATACTTGTGTAGAAATGCTTCCTAAGGTCCTATTGATTTAACCAGGGGTTAATCTTTCAGCTTTCTCTGTTTTGCAGATAAAGAAATTAAGCTAGGAAGTAGTGGAGTCACACATCAGCTCAAACAGCCTGATTGATATTAACACCCATATTAAAAATCATAGAATTCTTGGGGCATCTGACTGCTTAATCAGTAGAGTATGTGACTCTTGATCTTAAGGTTGTGAGTTCAAGCCCCATGTTGGGTATGGAGCCTACTTAAAAAAAAAATCACAGAATTCTGAAGATTTCATATAAAAATTCAGTCACCAAATCACTCCCCTCTGCACAAAGTAAAAGTCTGGTATCAATATTTCAAAACACCTGGTGGCCCATCAGCAAATTCACATAGCAAGTCTTCAACTGGGGCAAATAGTAGAATTTCCTTCCCTTAAAGGGACCAATTAATACTACCTACTAGTTCCAAACAGGATCTCTTGACTATTAAAGTGATAGCAAAAACCCTGTAAAAAGAATGTAATACATTTTTACATTTAGGCTGAATGTAATACATTTACATTCTGTAATACATTTCCATTTAGGCTGAAATTTCAAAGACTAATGTTAACTTAAAAAAGGGTTTCTGGATCCCTTTGCTTTTCACAAGTTTTGAACTCCACACCCAATAGACATAGTTGTCAGAAGGTCTCACTTAAACACTTGGTCTGAACTAACCAGAAGCTTGAACGTTTTCTGCTCTTCCCTGTCCTTGGATAGCAGGTAAAGTTCAATGATATATAATTGTCACTACTAAGTCCTTACTATAATGCATCTACTGTTGTAAGCTCTTTACACATATTAACTCATTTAATCTTCAAAACAACTTTCTATGTCCAATTTAGTCATCCCACTTTACAGATATGGAAACCAGAGACACAGAGGGATTACCTTGTTCAAGGTTAAGTAACTCAACAAACCACTAACTGATGGAGTCTGAATCTGAACTCAGATTTTTCTGCACTAGTAGGTAACCTCCACAAGAACAGAGATTTTGAATTTGTTTTACTCACTGCTATATTCTCAGCCCTACATGGTACCTGGAATATAGTATATGTTCAATAAATATTTATTGAATGAATACACTGTACATTCTACTCAAACAGGAGAATGACTCAGCATTGCAAGCATCAACTTGATTCAAATTAAGTTCCTTAGATGAGCATTCTGAGAGACAATTCTTTATGCAATCCCTGGGCTTTGTGTAAAGAATGCAAAAGCCCATTGTGTCCCCCCAATCAGAGCTGGAAGAAATCTTTTCGACCTATTTCCTCCAAGCTGCCCTCTGAGTGCCCCCTTCTCCCTGGCCACCCTGATTAGGTCACTGCTGAAATTGGGTCAGTGTTTAAACACTGAAATCAGCTTATAATGCTTTAATCGTTAAAGTTTACTCTGTCGTCTACACGTTAAAGAATGAAACTACCACTCCAAATCACAACACCCAGAATCTAATGATCTAATGATCTGTCTTCCGAATCGTGTTAAGACAAAGACTTAGAGTTTGCCTTTAGTTTATCAAAAAGTAACTTCCAGAACTGAATTGAGGCACATGAAGCCTCACTCCTCCACTCCCACCCTTCATCAGAAGGCCACCTAGCTCCTGTCTTCTGCCATTCTCCCAGGCTCCTCCTAAATTAAAATTTTGGATTACCCAGACTCCAATGCCTATTTAAAATAAAACCTAAATTACTACCTTATGTTTGGGCAAGTCAACACTCTGTCTGGCATCTCTCATTTCTGTGTGAGATTTGAACAAACCCACCCGACACAAGTGGAAAATTGGTCTTGCATCACATACTCTGTTGGGATCACCACATTTGGAATTCTAGTTTTATTCTCCCACAGAGTCAAATTTAGCCCAACCCTAGAGAACAGCTCTGTGCACTCTGACATTCAAAATAATATTTGCTAAAAAGCGTGGGGGTTTGCAGGCAACTTGAGCTACAGCAAGAGGCATGTTATTACTGACTCAACTCCTACATGGGTTCCATCTTAGTCATCAGGCACACGGTCACGGGCCTTGGCTTGGTTTCACAACCTCCTGCTTTTTTTTCAATACAGCCTCAGAGGACTCAGGTAGGTGTTCTGCAGTTGTTGCTTTGTTTTGTGAAAGTCAAAGAGTAAGCCATCATGGTTACAGTATTTTCTTTTCGGGCAATCTCATCAAAGGTGAGACAAAACTGATACAAAGGCAAGTAGGCCTTGAATAAATAGAAGTCATGGCATGGGCCTCCAAGCTAGAAAGGACTGAACAAGGAAGTAGCAATCCTTAAAACTCTCTCTGACTTAAAACCAAATTTCCAGCTGAACTTCATTCCCAGTTGGAACTGTCCCTCCTGCTGCCAGTTTTAACTGTTCACCAACCACACAAGCAGATGTCACTGATGAGGATAATTTCTCTTTTGTAGTAAAGACTTGAAGCTCATTCAGATTACCTCAAGGAAAAATGAGATTTATTTTAAAGATAAAAGGACTAGGCCTGGCTCGGAAACTATCAGAATCCCAGGTAGTTACTCTCTTCTTTCTCTTTTTAATCACATCTTTCTTTCCACATGTGTTTCATTCTTTTCTTTGCCAACTGACCTCCTTGTCACTTCAGCTTGTACCAGATCAAAATGGCTGCCTTTTAAGTCTATTTCATGACCTTTTTAGCTAGCTGGCCTTGGCTTCATTCTCCCATTTTTCTGATTCTCAAGGGCCCATAACATCTTCGTGGGCCAATGCACACAGGTCCTGGAAACTGGTCAGTCTAGGCTAGACCTAGTGGGTCTAGGCTGGAGACATCCCTGAATGTGAAGCGAAGAGGACACCAAGGTCCAGACAGACAGGCTGAGATCGTGTAGCATAAAATATAATTATTAAGGAACTGTGGGTAGGGAAGCAATGCCTGTGCTATCTCTAGTACAAATGTTTTTAAAATTTTCCTTCTCAGTGAGGGCAAATTTGCTGACAGTCATCATTTATAGTTAAGATTTCACATATTTAATACTACTATTATCTTAATTAATTCTCCCTCATTCTTAAAATTAAATTAGACAAACTGGGCAACAACTTTAGAATGGTATTTTTTTTTAAGATTTTTTTTATTTATTTATTTGACAGAGAGAGATCACAAGTAGGCAGAGAGGCAGGCAGAGAGAGAGGAAGGGAAGCAGGCTCCCTGCTGAGCAGAGAGCCCAATGCGGGGCTTGATCCCAGGACCCTGAGATCATGACCTGAGCTGAAGGCAGAGGCTTAACCCACTGAGCCACCCGGGCGCCCCTGGACAAAAACTTTAAAGGGTAAATGTCATCGTAATTTGAAAAGCTCTGGGAGTCTTTGATCCCTACAGAATAATGTACTAACTCTTAACTCTTTCAGAAGGCTATTTGACGATGAACATCATTATGTCCCCTCTAGGTTATCCCAACTCCAGCAAGAACCTAAAACATGTAGGATGCACACAGTTTGAAATAAAATCAATAAACATTGGCTAATGTCTCTCATCACCTCTGTTTTTTATAACTGCACCTACCTCCTGCAGCTCGTGAATGTTCAGAAAAGAATAAGACTGTCCACTGGCAATTCTATCATAGTTTTTGCATGCCAATTCTTGACACTCCTCCCAATTTTCTTTCTGATATTAAGAATAATGTTTACAATGTGGTAACAGCACATTCCCAGTGTGAGTGTGGCCAACAGTCATAAAAGCAAACACCTAGGGCCATCTCTGTTGAATATGATTTACAGTACTGGTCCCATGGGATAAAGTAGCCCAGTGCTCAGGGAGGGAATTGTAGTATAAGTATCCATTGACCTGCAGCTGAACTTACCACTTGCTGTTTTTCTCTTATAATCTAAATCTGGAAATGTGCTGTCTGGTCAGCAGTGCACTACCAAGTCATTCAGCAAAATGCTCCAGATGCCATAAAAGTGTGCCTGTGTGTTAGAAAATGAACTTGTAAAATATAGCGTAAGGATTGTGTGAAGGCCATATTTCAGACAGCCAAAATGCTTCTGCCGCGACACCTTTGTAACACAGCCAGGCAGCAGCTGTGTGTATTGTAGACGCTGTGGGTGTGAGTCTGTCTACAGAGCCACAGCTGAACCCTGCCCCTGGCCTGCCTTGTCACCAAACACCCTCACTGGGACCACGTCCTGCATCCATCTCACTGGGCACTGACAACAGAGCCAGGCCTGCCTCAGAGAGTTCCTTTCAAATCAACACTCTCTTTGGCCTAACTTCATAAGACACATCACTACTCTCCAACCACTGGCAATGTGGAAAACAGACACAAATCTTATGTGACAAATCTTATATAATTTGATAAAGAGCAAGCCAAAATTTTAGGGGAAAGAATAGTAGCTATTTTAGAGGAGTAATTGTGATTAAAAAAAAAAAAAAATACCAGGCATTTTACAATGCTATCTAACCTTTTATATTTCAGATGAGAACCTTGGTTTTAATTTATCTTTGGGTTTATTAGTATAGCGTTGTCTTGTCTTTTGCTTTTTAAAAGTACTTTATGTTGATTTTTTTTTTTAGTAAAGCTACCTGTGTATTTATGTTTTCTATGTCTAGAAATTGTTATCATCCCATAAACTTTTTTGTTGATTCCATTTCCTAATTTTCACTCAACTCAACTGACTTCTCTTCACCACATTGACCCTGTCTAAGCTCCTGTCACCTTCACCTTCAATATTACTCTCCTGACTGGCCTCCCTATTCCACTATTGTTCCCCCAATCCGTTCCATATATTACACTCAGAGTACTGTTTTTTTAATACCGATCTGACCAAAACATCTCAGGTTTAAAAGCTTTCAATGACATGCTAATGACCCCCCTCCTACTTTTCCAGCATAATCTCACACCAGTATTTCCCCCTTCACACCCCTGCCAGCACTGCCCCCACACCTCAGAGCTACAAGGGTCTTCTTCCAGTTCCTCCCAAATCCTTGCCCCCTTAAGACACTTCCCAATGCCACTCCTTCTGCCACAAATATCCATCTCACCTCTTCACCTGAAGTACTACTACTGGTCCTTCCTCTCAGCTTAAACTGCACCTTCCAGAACCTTCTCCCAACTGCCAACTCAGGCAAGATCCTCTCAAAGCACCCTACTCTTCATCATGCTTATTATCACAATTAGTTGTCGAATGTGTGGTTTTGTGCTGTGTTTGCCTTGGTCTCTCCCAGATGCCTGGAGTAATAAGCATCTCATCAATACCAACCACAAATGAAGTGCATCACCTTTATATGATATGATAGTAATTCCAAAGAACAACTGAAGTTGTGCACAAGGCGGGTTAAGGTGCACCCTGACAGGAGTGTTTTGCACTGACAGAACATTCTTTCCTCAGTGCTTCCTTTCCCTCCACAGGCCACAGACAGTTGATTAACCCTGGTCTGGCTGGGAAACTGAGGTCTGCCTGAGAAGGTGACTGGTGAAACTTATAGCCCAAAATTCAACTGGCCAAACTATGCAAGAAATCACATTTCTAAAGTTAGAAGGAGCCTCAAGATTTTATTTCTCTCTTGCAGTTAATGTCTAATAACCCAATAGGCTCTTAATTACATTCTTCCCTATTATTTACTTTTTTCTTAATAAACTTCATATTTTAAAACACTTTTAGGTCACTGTGAAGATAATACAGTGAATTCTCACATACCCACCGGTGTCCCCGATTATTAGTATAATATACTATATGGTGTATTTTTCACAATTAATGAGCCAATATTGACACATTATTATTAACTACCAGTCCATACTTTATTCAGATTTCCTCAGATTTTCTCTAACATCCTTTTGCTAATTTGGGATCCCACCCAGAATACTAAATTACATTTAGAAGTCAGGTATCCTTAGACTTCTCTTGATTGTGACAGTTCATCAGACTTTGCTTATTTTTGATGACCTTGACAGTTTTGAGGATTGCTAAACAGGTATTTTGCATACTGTCTTAATTGGCACTTTCTTAAATTGAGATATAATTCACATACCATAAAAGTCACCCTTTTAAGGAGTACAATTCAGTAGTTTTTACCACATTCAAAAAGTTGTTCACCTGTCACCACTATCTAGTTCTAGAACATTATCATCACCATAAAAAGAAATCCATTTAGTAGTCACTTCCTATTTCCTCCTTACCCACAGCCCCTGCCAACCAGTAATCTACATTCTGTCTCTACGGATTTGCCTGTTGTGGGCATTTCATATAAATGAGATCATACAACATGTGACCTTTTGTGTCTGACATCTTTTACTTAGTATAAGTTATTCAAAGTGCATTTTTGTAGCATGTATCAGTACTTAATTCCTTACTGTAACTGAATATTTCATTGTATACAAAGACAACATTTTGTTTATCTATTCATTGCTGATGGACATTTGGGCTCTTTCCACTTTTTAGCTTGTGAATTTATGAACATTTATGTACATGTTTTTATGTGGACCTGTGATTTCAATTCTTTTAGGCATATACCTTGGAGTGGAATTGCTACTTTATATATAGTAACTCTATGTTTAAATTTTTGAGGAACTACCAAACTGTTTTCCAAAGTGATTATAACATTTACATTCCCAACTTCTACACATCTTTATCAACACTTGTGGTTGTCTGCTTTTTTTATTTTAAGCATTCTATTAGGTGATATCACACTGTGGTTTTGTTTGTCATTCTCCTAATGTCAATTAATGTTAAAAATCTTTTCATGTGCTTATTGGTCATTTATATACAGCTGCTTATTCAAATATTCTGCTATTTTTAATTAAGTTGTCTTTTTATTGTTAAATTATAATAAATCTTCATATATTCTGGCTACGCTTTTATCAGATGTATGATTTGTAAACATTCTTCCTCATTATGTGAGCTTATTTTCACCTTCTTGATAGTGCGTTTTAAAATTCAAAGTTTTTTATTTTGGTAAAATCCAACTTATCTATATTTTCTTTGTGCTTTGGGTGACATGTCTAAGAAACCATTATCTAATCCAAGCTCACAAAGATTTGCACCTATTTTTTCTAAGGGTTTTATACTTTAGCTCCCACTTTTTTTTTTTTTTAAATATAGTGACTAGCAAGTAAAACTTGCAATAATTAACAAAACTACATTTAATATGAATAACCACCATGGTGTAAATAGAAAGTTCTATTCTATAGGTTCTATTGTATCTCTGATTAATCATGTAGATAAAGTGTGAATAAATCTCTCTGAGGTACAAAAACTGTTATAAATTAAGATATTAATCATAATCCTTAGGTAAACCAATAAGAAAATACAATTATGGAAAAGGACAAGGAATTGAAATGCTACATTAGAAAATACCTACTCAGCACAAAAGGCAGTATGTAAGAACAGAGGAACGAAGAAGACACATTTGTATATAGAAAAAAATAGCAGAAACAAAAGCGAAAATGAACTTTTGGGACTTCATCAAGATCAAAAGCTTCTGCACAGCAAAGGAAATAGTCAACAAAACAAAGAGGAAACCCACGGAATGGGAGAAGATATCACAAATGACACTACAAAGGCCTGATATCCAAGATCTGTAAAGAACTCAAACTCAACACACACAAAACAGATAATCATGTCAAAAAATGGGCAGAAGACATGAACAGACACTTCTCTAAAGAAGACATACAAATGGCTAACAGACACGTGAAAAAATGTTCAACATCATCCTCCATCAGGTAGATTCAAATCAAAACCACATTGAGAGGTGGTAAGGTGGTAACCTAACACCAGTTAGAATGGCCAAAATTAACAAGACAGTAAACAACAAGTTTTGGAGAGGATGTGGAGAAAGGGGAACCCTCTTACACTTTTGTTGGGAATGCAAGTTGGTGCAGCCACTTTGGAAAACAGTGTGGAGATTCCTTAAGAAATTAAAAATAGTGGGGCGCCGTGGCTCAGTTGTTAAGTGACTGCCTTCAGCTCAGGTCGTGATCCCAGGTCCTGGGACGGAGCCCCGAATCAGGCTCCCTGCTCAGTGGGGAGTCTGCTTTTCCCTCTCCCTCTGCTGCTCTGCCTGCTTGTGTCTCTTGCTCTCTCTGTCAAATAAATAAATAAAATCTTTAAAAAAAAAAAAAGAAATTAAAAATAGAGCTACCCTATGACCCTACAATTGCGCTACTGAGTATCTACCCCAAAGATACAGATGTAGTGAAAAGAAGGGCCATCTGTACCCGCATGTTCATAGCAGCAATGGCCACAGTAGCCAAACCATGGAAAGAGCCAAGATGCCCTTCAACAGATAAATGGATAAAGAAGATATGGTCCATGTATACAATGGAGTATTATGCTTCCATCAGAAAGGATGAATACCCAACTTTTGTATCGACATGGATGGGACTGGAAGAGATTATGCTGAGTGAAATAAGTCAAGCAGAGAGAGTCATTTATCATATCGTTTCACTTACTTGTGGAGCATAAGAAATAACACGGAGGACATTGGGTGAAGGAGAGGAGAAATGAGTTGGGGGAAATCAGAGGGAGAAACAAACTATGAGAGACCGTGGACTCTGAGAAACAAACAGAGTTTTGGAGGGGTGGGGTTTGGGAGAGCCTGGTGGTACTATTAAGAAGGATACGTATTGCAGGGAGCACTGGGTGTTGTGCATAAACAATGAAAAGAAATTAAATTAAATTAAATTAAATTTTAAAAAATAGCTAAATCTTACCTTGGTAAGTCATTTTATGTAAATAAACAATTAAAAGGCAGAAATTAGCAAATGGATAAAAAACAATGACTGAACTATATGACATCTGTAAGACATACTCTAGACTCAAAGATACAAATAAGTCTAAAATAAAAGGATGGAAAGAGATATACCATGTAAACACTCAACAAAAGGGAGCAGGAGTGGCTGTGTTAGCATCAAATAAAATAGACTATAAGGCAAAAATTTGTACCAGAGATAAAGGAACACTTTTTAATGATATAAAGGTCAGTACATCAAGAAAAGATAAGAATTATAAACATATATGCACCTAACAACAGAGCCTCAAAATACATGAAGCAAAACCTGACAGAACTGAACGAAGAATTAGATAATCCAATAATACAGTTAGAGGTAACTCTAACTATTTATTTTAGATTATTGTTTTCCCACAAATGGGAAAGCTTAGAGCCATTATTTCTTAAAATATTATTTCTGCCCCTTTCTCTCTCTTCTGTTCTTTTGGGACTCCCATCATGTATATATGTTGGTACTTTTGATAGTGTCTCACAGTCTCTGAGGCTCTGTTCATTTACATCATTGTTTTTTCTTTCTTTAGCTCAGACTAGATCATTTCAAATGACACTTTCGAGTTCTCTGACTCTTCCTCTACTCATTCAAATCTACTGCTGAACCCCTCTAGTGAATTTTTTATTTCCCTTATTGTAATTTTTATTCTATACTATTTCAACTTTCAACTTCCATTTGGGTCTTTTTTTTTTTTTTTTTTACAATTTCTATCTTTCTTCAATATTCTCTATTTAGCAAGATATCATTCTCATATGTTCCTTTAGTCCCCTAAACATGTTCAAAATAGCATTTTAAAGTCTTTTCCTAGAAAGTCCAACATCTGGGTTTCCTCAGGGATAGTTTCTGTTAACGTCAGCTTTTTTTTTTTTCCTGTGTAATACTTTATTTCTTTGCATATCTCATATTTTTCTGTTGAAAACTGGATATTTTAAATTATACAATGTGGCAACTGCAGAGTACAATCTTCCTTCTTCCCTGTGGTTTGTTGTTATTGCTGTTTTGGTGATGGTGGAGGTGGTGGTGATGGTTTAGAGACTTTTTTGAGCTAATTCTGTAAGGCTGCATTCTTTGTCACATGTAGCCACTGAAATCTTTTGCTCAGTTAGGTATTCAGATATTAATTAGAGATTTCCTTAGATATCTGGAATCAGCAAGTTTCCTAGTCTTTGCTAAGGGATGCTGTATGCATTTTTAAGCATGCTTTCAACAGTCAGGCAGGCTGTTTACAACTACACTTTAGTCTCTATTTTTTGCTCATGCAGAGCCTCAAGATTAGCCAGAGATGAGAGCCAGAGGTCTTCCTGAGTATGTGCACCACTTGGACATGCATATAACCCCATACACATGTGATCTTTTAGATTCCCCAGAAATATGTCATAGATCTCCAAAGCTCCCATGGACATTTAGTCCCCCAGATTTTCCTTTTAAGCCTTTTTGGTTAGCCCATTGTTTGCCACAACTGTTATTCACTGCTACACAACTCACAGGCAACTGAGAACTCAACATTTACCTCTCACTGTTTTTCACAAACATTTCCAGTGAAACAGCTATACACATTAAGTGAACTCTGACTTAGATCAAATAAAAAGAGCCTTGCAAGTGGGGCCTTCCAATGAGCCACCAGATAAGTCCACAATGACAAGTCTCTGGGAATGGGGATTTGAAGGAAATTCAACGTCATTCTTCCCTCTCTGGTGTCTACCAGGCTGCTGGTTTCAACTATGATTTACAGGCTATTGGTTTTCAAGGTTAATGTAGAACTGAGAACAAGTGGAGGGTCTGAATGAGACAAATTATTCACCACAAAGCTCTCTCATCTTACCAAAATTCAGCCATTTTTCTTGAATAAATGTTCCCTGGATTATAGATCCAAGAAGCTCAATAAACCACCAGTAAAATACACACGTACAAACCCGAAGGCACATCATAATCAAGTTGCAGAAAACCAATGATAAGGAGAAAATCTTTAAAGCAACCAGAGAAAAGAGACGTATTACCAATAGGGCCATAATTTAAAATATCACTGACTTCCCATCCCCAGAAACAATGCAAACCAAAAGACAACAGCATATCATCTTTTAAACTGTTAAGAGAAAAAGCTGTAACCTAGAATTCTATATCCAGCAAAAGTAACAAAATGAAGGTGAAATAAAGGCACGTTCAGACAAAATAAAACAGAAAATTCATTGCCAATAGATCTTCAGGTGGAAAATATGATGTGAATAATATGAATGACCTTTTTCTCATTTATTAATTTATTAAAAGATAATTGATTATTTAAAGAAAAAATAATTACACTATGGCATATGATTTATAACATCAATCTTCTGGTCTCAGGGCTCCCCTCAGTCTGTGGAATTCTTTTAATACAGCACGGCATGATAAACTGACATAACATTCCCAGGTAAGATCATAGAAGGGAACTGAGACACCAGGCCTGCATTTGAGCCTAAACAAACTAAGCAAAAACATTACTATTGGGGCACCTGGGCGGCTCAGTGGGTTAAGCCTCTGCCTTCGGCTCAGGTCGTGATCCCAGGGTCCTGGGATTGAGCCCTGCTTAGGGCTCTCTGCTCAGCAGGGAGCCTGCTTCCCCCCCTCTCTCTGCCTGCCTCTCTGCCTACTTGTGATCTCTCTGTCAAATAAATAAATAAAATCTTTTTTAAAAAGATTTTATTTATTTATTTTTAATAAATATTTAATATAAATATTTAATTTATATTAAATAATATAAATTATTATTATAATTTATAATAATATAAATTATATTAAATAATATAAATAATTTAATATAAATATTTAAATATAAATTATTTAATAAATTTTTTTTAAACAAAAAACATCACTATCATAGTACTCACATACATCTTGTTCTTCTCAAGCTTTTGCTCCCCTTTCCCTCTCTCCTCTACATGAAATAACTTCTCCATCTCTGCCTATCCAAAATCTGGCTTTCTTTCAGGGTCCCACTCAAATCCTTCCTCCTTCATGAAGCTTCTCTTGACTCACCAAGGACACCTAGCTGGTCAGTGGCAGTGCTAGAATTAGAACTTTGTACTCCTGACACTTAATTCAAGGTTCTTTATACCCTATCAATTGTTCTCAAAGTTCTACAAGTGGTGGGGTGCATAATAGTAATGATATTTTTGAAATATTGATATTTAAACTTTTTAAGTTAATGTGCTATGTTTAATCAGATACTTTTGCACTAGATTCTAGCACAGATCAGATATCAAAGCTTAAGAAAATATTATTGGAATTTTTTAAAAAACATACAATGCTGGGAAAATTCTTTTTCTTAAAATCAAGAAAAGGTATTCATTTTCCCAACATTTTAGTGACAAAATGGCTTGGTCCTACATAAGGAAGATCTGTGTTCTGCAGAGAATGTGCCATCCTGAAATTTTACTTTACTCTCCATGGAAGTCTCCAAGGAACATTTTAACTAAGCTAACTCCATCCTGATTTTCAAGATTTGCAGAAAAATTATTTCTCCAGTTTCATATTGCTCCAAATAAAGTAGACTTTGTGATTGGGCAATGTTTCATTTTAGAACAAAGATACCAGGATTTATAGCCAAGGACATAGTTCCTTCCATTATTCTAGATATAAACTTTTAGTGACTTCAATAGACTCTCTAATCTCAGCATACTTTCTGTAATATGTCTCTTAACACATAAACTCATGTTAAAGAGAGAGAATCTAGACAGGGAAAAGGGAAGCTGTTTCCACAGACATCATCTTCCTATGGCACTAATTAAGGATCCTGATGCTGAAAGTTTGGCTCTAACTAGAACACATGTGGATCTCTAGGGGTATGTGAGGTACTCCATTACCTCATGGTGCTTGGTACCAAGAGAGGTGCTGAAGTATTTGCAGCTCATTCCTGAAAGAAGTCCACTTTTCTCACCAAAGGCCCAAGGAATAACATGCCACATCACAGAGAGATGCAGTAAGCCTTAAGCTATAACCAGCTCTGAGAAAAATGGACTCCATGTTCTCCGATACAGGACACAAGGACACAGGGGTCAGGGTGGTTCTCCTAGGTTAATTAGGCCCTCTAGAAGAGCTACTGCTTCAGCATCCCGGCAATATTCAGATGTTGGGATAAAGCTGGCCTTAGTCACCACCAAGGGCAGAACCAGAGGAAGTGAGTCTAAATCTCACCAAGAGAAATCTAAATTAGACAAAAGGAATAATCTGTGAAGGCTGATTGCAGGATACAATGCCCATGAGTTTGCCAAGCATTTTAAAATTAGTCAACTGTCTTCACCAGTGGCTGTGATTAATTAAAAATCACATCACCATATCCAGAAAAGCAAACTGGCTATAGCCACAGACAACTTCAAGCATATATTACTGTCTCAGGAACTAATAAAAAAAAGTCTTGTTCAGCCCAGAAATGGTTCTTGGGTTATTTCTATACAAGAATAATTGAGAATTATTGAAAGTGAGAATTCAGGAATTTACTTTTAAGTGACTATTGAAATAAACTTTGTGAGGCAGGCAAGCTACATGAGGATAAATGAACCAGAAGGTTTTTTTTTTTTTTTAAGTGTGTTTATTCAAAATTAGAGAAAAGCCACTTAATTCGCTATATGTCAAGACTAAACTTAGAAAGCTATTTCACCATCATATATTATAGGGCAACCAGCTTTTGCAAAATAGTCCAACTCCCAATCAGTAATAAGGAATTTTTGAATTCAAAGTGCACATTGTTCTTAGGCTAAAAATAGTAGAAAATCTCAATCCCTTAAATACAGAGTAATCTCTTATGATCTCTTTAATTTATTGCACTTCCTGTGACCAACAAAAATGTACTGAATACCTATTATATGTCTATTATGTGTAAAGCTTTTTATAAGCTGCAAACTGAAAGTTTAAATAGAAGGGGGGAAAAGTTCAGGAAAAAAACCCCAAAGATTTTTAAAACTATTTTTGAAAATTGCCTTATACATTTTAGACATGATAATGTAATTTAACTAGTTCATATGTATTCTTTCCTTCTCATACTTAGTAGGCATATTTTCTCAAACTTCTGGAACCTATATAAAATTTATTTTCAAATAATTTTTAAAAGCCTAAGACTTTAAGAACACAATTTAGAATTGTGACACTAATTCACACAAATTCAGTGATGTGTACATGCACATGAACACATACAACAGCTCTGAGGAGGGCTCTCCCACCTCCCCCCACCACCCGCCCTGCCCCTAGGGATGTCTGAACTCCAGTCTGGGAAAGGAAAGTGCCTCCTCCACATCCTCTCCCAGGGTCTCTCCCCAGGCCTGCCTCCGTGGGGAGAAATGCTGACTCACAGCTAGTCGGGTTAGCAGCTCCGCCATTCCCGGCGCTGCTAAGTGGGACAACAAAGCCGAGCAACCCCGTGGGTGTGGAGAAATTGTCGTTATGCTCTCCAGAGGGCTGTGGGAAGAAACACCCCAAAGCCTAGAGCGTCTGGCCGACTACAGGAGCTGCAAGCAAAACCTCAAGCACAAGGGATCAGAATGTTCAGCTGCCACAGGGGAATAACTGAGAAGGAAGAGAAAGTAAAGAAAGGAAATTAAAGGTCAAGAGGACAGAGAAGGCACAGGGAGTAAAAGAGAAAAAAAGGAGTACCTAAGGTGAAGTAGTCAGTGGCCCGCCCACCCTCTCTTGGAGTTCACTATTGTTCCCTTGCCCTACCCCCCTCTGCAGGATGTGTCCCTGTCCCTGGGGGCAGCCAGCCAACAAAGAGTCTCCATGACTAACAAAGAATCTTTGGCCAGACAACCGCAAACTTGTGCTTATTTGATTGCTCACTAGATTGCCTTCCAAAAGCTTTTCACTTTTTCATTCCATAAAGGAGAACATTTAATGGAAGTGACTTGCCCAGGAACATAGTTCAAGCTATCTCTTGTCAACCAGACCCAGGGGTAAGCTACTGTTCTGCCCTCAATAATACCCCATTTTGACAATAGTCTACGATGCTGGGTACTTTAGGACCCTAAGGGCCACATTTAATTATCCCAGAAATTTAAGTAGTGTTAACAATAAAAGAAAACCTTTTTTATTTTCAAAAGCAGTTGTATAATTCTAGCTGTAAGTTCTAGAATAAGCAAAACCAACTTATGATAAGAAAAAATTAGAACAGCTGTTGCCATGGGAGTGAAGGTATGAGGCCAGACTGGGAAGGATCAAGGAGGGAACTTTCTGGAATGATAGTAATGTTCTATATCTTAATAGTGATTTGGGTTACACAGCTGTATGCATTTATCAAAGCTTTTCCAGTGATAAATGTAAGATGTGTACATTTCACTGTATGTATATTTCACCTTAAAGGGGAAAAAAATCATAGAAAATAATTAACTCTAGTTAAAGATAATGTATGCTGAATGCCTAGGGATGAAGTGTTTTGATGTCTGCAACTTACTTTGAAATGTATCCAAAAAATAAGATGTGTTAATGAATAGAGGAATAGGTACATGGAGCTCTACAAGTGATAAAGCAAGTATAATAAAATGGTGGTCCTGGAATCTCAATGGTGGGCATATGGTTGTTCACTATCAAATTCTTTCAACTTTACTGGAGGTTTGAAAATTTTATAAAACATTTTGGCAAAAAATAGCATTTGATAATTGTTACTGGATATAAGATTTCATGTCTAGGTATATCCTTATGGGGACAGGTGTTATATCTGACATTAATATCCGTATGATATATACATATAATATACCTATTTTAACTGTGTATATGCCACAGATATATATACACACACATAATTCATGCTTTATACTAAAATAATAGAGTGATTAAAAATAATAGAGTGATTAAAAAATAATATGGTTGGTTTGCCTGGGTGGCTCAGACAATTAAGTGTCTGCCTTCAGCTCAGGTCGTGATCTCAGGGTCCTGGGATTGAATCCTACATCAGCCTCTCTGCTCAGTGGGGAGTCTGCTTCTCCCTGTCACTCTCCCTCTATATTCTCCCTCTCTATCTCTCAAATAAATAAAATCTTTAAAAACTTTTTAAATTAAAAAATTAAATAAAAATAAAAATAACACATATGGTGTGCCTGGGTGGCTCAGTTGGTTAAGTATCTGACTCTTGATTTTGGCTCAGGTCATGATCTCAGTGTCATGAGATCAAGTCCGACACTGGTCTCCTAGCTCAGAGGAGAGTCTACTTGAGATTCCCTTTCTCCCTCTCCCTCAGCCCCTCCTCCACTCTCTAAAATAAATAAATAAATCTTTAAGGAAATAATAAAATAAATAAAATTAAAAGATACCATATGACCTCACAGCATCAAATAGATTTTAATACACGCACAAGCAGAACTTTGTTAACATGAGACAAGAACTTTTATCTGTTGATTTACAGTTTTACATGCAAAAAGCATGCAGAGAAGTATACTGAGCACTGGCCAGATAGACAAATATTCTGGGAAGCTGCTATATGTTATATGCAGGGTGAGAGAAAAAGCTCCTCTAAGTCTCCCCTGGATTGTCAATCCCTATATGACATTTCCACATTACTAGCTCCTTTAGATTTGATTATAAGAAGCAGTAATTTAAAAACCACCTGAAGTAGGGCACCTGGGTGGCTCAGTGGGTTAAGCCTCTGCCTTCAGCTCAGCTCATGATCTCAGGGTCCTGGGATCGAGTCCCACATCGGGCTCTCTGTTCTGCAAGGAGCCTGCTTCCTCTCTCTCTCTGCCTGCCTCTCTGCCTGCTTGTGATCTCTGTCTGTCAAATAAATAAATAAAATCTTAAAAAAAAAAAAACTGAAGTAGATAGATAAAAAGATAGATGAGAGGGGAGGGATTAAGTTCTTGCTGAATATTTAAAACTTGGTCTTTATTGTTTCAGAGCATTTATCCTATGCAGAAAGTCAGCTACAAAAAAAAAAATGAATAATGAACAGAAATAATTACTAAGTTTCTGCTTATAAATTCTATCATTACAAAAAAATAACTTGGCTTTATTCATGACTGTCCCCCCTCCTAAAGAATTTGAGGGGTTTCCAATAAAAATGTATACAATAATCAAAAAACTAAATAAGAAGAGAACATCAGGAGTTTCTTAGTGATAAGAAGTTTATAATATTAAACTAGATACATTTCCAAATAGTCCTTTCACGTTTTTTTCCTGCAGCATGCTTCCTTAAACTTATTAGTGTTTTCTAAGCATTCTAGGTTTTGTTTGGCTTCTTTTGGTTCTTCATGGGTACCAACCATGCTCTTCAAATCAGAAGTCTGGTAAGTAGACCCACGTTTGTTCCAATACGATGACCTCTTCCTGAGAGCAGTCCACATGCTCAGACAAATAGAAACCATTGGGTAAGATGAAAAGCCCTTCCTTCCCCCACAGTCTGCTTAATGCCAAAATTTCAAATGTACAATTATGTGTGCAAATGAACCCAGGAACACTATACGAGGAACAATGTACGAGGAAGAAATGTTTGCTTTGGGAGCGCCAGTGGATAGTGTTAGACTCACTCAGTACAGTCTACACCTGCCCATATAATGGAGACTCTAGTAAAGACATCCCAAAATTTATCCTATCATCTGGCACTTACAGCAATATTAAATTATATTTGTAAATTAGTTAAGCAAGTAATTTTCTGCTTCAAATTATACAACTACTCCAAAAGGAATAACCCATGGAGAAAAAATTCTTACCATCTTCAACAGACAAGGCCTCAGCATCAGAGAATTATCATGGTGCAGATGAACTATGATATAGAGATACCTTGGAAGGAAGAATATCACATATTATCGCCTCCAACAAAGGAACAGAATTTAGAGAAAACTGGTCCTTTCACATGAACCCAGATGCATGGAGGCTACTTTCAAGCCTCCTGTGATGGGTTGAATGGGGTCCTCCCAAAAATCCCTATGTTGAAGTCCTAACCCCCAGTACTTAAGAACCTCACAATTTGACCCTTTTTGGAAATAATGTCACTGAAGATGCAATTCGTTAAATTAGATGAGGTCATACTGGAGTAGATGGGCCTCTAATCCAGTGTGACTAGTGTCCATGTAAAAAGGGGAAACATGGACCTGGAGATAGACAGGTCTAGAGGGAAGATAAATGTGAAGACACATGGAGAAAAGGCTACTACCAGAGGCTAAGAGAGAGAAGCATGGAACAAATTCCTCCATCACAGCCCTCAGAAGGAACCAACGCTACTGACATCTTCACCTCAGACTTCTGGCTTCCAAAATCATGAGACAATAATCTCTGTTGCTCTAAGCCACCCAGTTTCTGGCACTTCATTACAGAAGCACTAACAAACCAGTAAACTTACCTGCATACCGTTAACACCAGGAAGAAAGGCATAAAACACCAAAAATTAAAAGGGATTCACTTTCCAAATTCCTACTCTAGTTTGTAAATAAAAAATGTTAAACTATGAAATTAAGCCATAGCCTCAGATATTTGATTAGGGCCCAAAACAGAAAAATCCCCATCATTAGGAAATGAAATAACTTGCCCATGGAGCTATTAGGTGAAAGAGCTGAAGTCTGACCCAGACCTGTCCCAAGACAGTCATTCTGCCCCCTCTGCTATCTTTGTACTTTCACCTCTCTTCTGAACCCTCACTCATCTCCCCCTTTCCATTTTCTGGCCCTCAGATACTTGAGGCCCACATGCTAGCCCTAGCTCCCCCTGCAGCACCCTACCCAAACCAACCCTCCTTTAGAGAACCACACTCCAAAATGCACCTTCCTTCCTCCCCTTGCTCCACAAAAAAAAAAAAAATTTTAATAAATAAATAACAACAACAACAAAACAAAAACAAAAACAAAAAACACCACCATGCCTTCAGAATCAGATCTCTGCTAGGCTTTCAGAAGAAAGCAATCTGAATACCTAAAGCAATTTACACAAACGTGTATTTAAGATACACAAATGCCTGAGGAGTTTATAAACCAAAAATCTCTACCTGCCAGTACGTGAGGCAAATAATTTCAGTAAGATGCATTTGGGGTATTACTTTAATCCTGGGAAATTTACAGCTCAGTGTGGCTGGCTTCTCAGGAGAACCACTGAGAGTTATTGAGGGAAGAAGAGGATCAATACCCCAAGTTGGAGGCTGGGTGGGGTAGTGGAATGCAGAGAAGAGAGTGACAAAAGATAGCCTACCTAAGAGAACTTGAGATCACACTTGGCCTGTCCCACCATTTTGCCTAACACAGAAGGAAGAACCTGAATAAGAGCTTTGGCTCCTAAGTGCTTTTATGTATTTTTTTAAAAGATTTTATTTATTTATTTGACACAGAAAGAGAACACAAGCAGGGGGAGTGGAAGAGGGAGAGCAGGCTTCCCACTAGGCAGGGAGCCTGATGCGGGGCCCAACCCCAGGACCCTGGGATCATGACCTGAGCCGAAGGCAGATGCTTAACCATCTGAGCCACCCGGGTGCCCTTCCTAAGTACTTTTAGATGTCATGATCGTACAAGCTCTACTGAGCATTTTCCATGTCTCAGCTACCACTCTCAGCACTTTTAAGGTATTAACTCATTTCATCTTCATAAAAACGTTAAAAAGTGGGTGCCATGATCCCTTTGAAAAATGGAAACACAGAGGCACCAAAGGGCTAAGTGATTTGCCTAATAGGGAATAAAACCAGTATCCAAACCCACACAGGCCAACCCCACAGGCTCCTGCTGTAACCACTGTTCTATGCAGGGAAACCTCATATGAGATATGGGGTATTATTATTCCAGCAAAACCATATAGTAGTAAATTGAAGCATCCGCCAGCCCATCGGAGATAGAGCAAATGTTTCCATTTAGAAGCCCAAAGCAGACCTCAGTAGCTGAGACAGGCCAGCCCTCTGGCATCACCAGCCACACCTGTGGGTCCAGGTGGGTACTCAAGTGTCACTCAGATGATAGCTAGGAGTGACTACAAGAGCCCAGCCTCTGAAACCTCATTTAAATAACTAACCAAATCTAAAACTATGACTTTTGCCTGAAGAAGTCTGGCTACTCCACGTGCTACTCCAACTGTGACTTTTCACTGTATTCCACTGGAGATGACAGAGTGGCGTGCCAGACACAGGCAACACGGTAAGCACAGAACCAAGGGCCTCCTCCCTGGCCCCCTCTGGGGCATTCCACAATGGCAGTCCAAACAGCTTGTCTGAACTGTCACACTACGGGAATTTATTTCCAAACAGAACCGAAGAAAAAAGTAATCCCTGAAAGTCTGCTCTCCTTCCAGGATTTAAAAGGCCTGATGTGAGAAAGAAAAAATAACAAAATTAAATGTGTGAAATTCTTGGGAGTCTAATGCTTCCAGTAGTCTGTTTTACCATGAATCCTTAATCTGCCTGTGCCTTTTCACTTCAGTCGGGGAAAAGCGTATCAGCGCCTGACTACAAAGACAGCTGTGGTTGAACCTAAGACTCTGTTAGCCTGGTGGCGATTGCAGAATATAAATCTGAGCTTGCTATGGTTTTCAGTTTTATTTCCCAGTAAACAGGGCAGCTCTAAGAATTTCACATGCACACACATGTGCACATACATGTGCACACATGTACTTCTCTTACAGAATGATCCTACTGATGACAAAGAAAACAGTGAGGTGAATGCCTCTGCCAAGACAGGGCCCACTCAGACTTTCAGAGAGAGCCTGAGAGCTGCCCTTACTGCTCCCAGGGTGGTGCTCATCCAAGCACACCCAGGTCCCAAGGGAAAAAGGACTGCTGAGCTCTCCACTTCTAGAACCCCGCAAGCCTCCTACATGCAACAAGGCCTGAGTCCATCCCAACCCCCAGCAAAGACACCACATTAGCTGCCAACAAACCTGATGAGCTGAAGTGCAAAGGCACAAAGGATGAAGGACAGAGGCTCCCCCTCCAGAGGATGGGAGCAGCACTGCCTAGTGGAAGGAACAGGTCAGCAGGACAGGGAGATTAAAAAGGGGGGCTGGAGAAGGAAGAGGAAGGAGTAAGTAAGAGTAAGAAAGGGAGGCAAGAGTGAGGGACACCTGCTCTAGCCAAAAGGAGTACTGTTTCTCCCAAAGCAATTATCTGTGGGGAAGGAGTAATAAGTAAATGGGATATAGTCACAGCCTTTGATCCTTCTTCTATACCAAACAGGCAAATCAACTACCCAAAACCATAATGGTCCTGGATAGATTTCACCTGGGAAAGACCAGCAAGGAAGGAGGTCCTTAGAGAAAGGAAAAATGACCACCATGTCTTCATTCATGAGGGGAAAGAAAGGGAGGAAGAAGAGGAGGAAGGTGAAGAAGAAACACTGAAAGGCAGGATGAGTATGGATTGGCCCTGGGATTCAGCAGTAGAAAAGCCTTTGAGTGGCCTGGAGGTAGCACATTCCTCCAGGCCCATGCCATGAAAAGGCCATGCCCCTCACTCTCCACTGTCTTTTTCAAACCAGGGCTGTTCTATCTTTCCTGAACATCCTCTTCTTTGAAGCATGTACTACTCTGTAATACCATCCTCTTCCATCCTCTCCCCCAGGGTGTCTGAAGGCCTTGGCATTTGGCTCTAAGTCTTTCTCTTTCCTAGAGTCCTGTCAGCATCTGGGTAACTTCAGTGATTGTGTTGATGACCTAGCCAATTTGACTTCCTTCCATTTGTATTCACCAGAATGCCAGGCACCGTATCTGTAACTTTGTATCATTATCTGTAACGCTCACAACAGACCTATTGGTAGGCTATAGCACCCCTATTTAGAGATAGCGGGGGCTGGGATTCTAAACCATGCTGGTCAGACTTCCAAGTTCACTACCTCAGTATGTATCTAAAATGTAAACATGAAAATCCTGCTCTTTGACCTTACATTCTTACCTTGCTACCTCTCCCATTAAACCTCTTCCTCCACCTCATCAAATGCCTAACCCGTCAACCACTGCCTTTACTCCCAGATTATCAACCCTTCCCTGACACTTCTTCCTCCCATACCTGTGGCCAGAGGAAATGCCAGGAAAATCCCTCATGAAACTGTTTCTTTGGCTCAATGCCCACATAATGAATTCTCTCCCTTTGATCACCAGACTACCGATTAAATTAGTAAAATCCTCTAGGCCTAGAACTATAAGCAATGTTATGATGGTGATGTAAGTGCTGGTTTGAACTTTTAATAAGTGTGTTAGATTGCTTGGAACCAGGTGGAGAGAAAACAGCTGATGGCAGGTGGCAACTGATAAGAACCATGGCTACTCCCAGTTAGCCTCATAAAAATGAGGCCCTGTGCTTTCCCTTGAACCCCTTGGGGCTCTTGATCTAACAGGAGCACACACTGACCATGATGTCACTGCTGGCATGAACTGAAAGACATGCTGTCTCTTTCCATCCTGAAGACAGTGACTCAGCACTCTAGGGGTTTCATAGGTGGTTGAAAAAAATCTCCCCTTTACCAACAATCAACATACACCCACTCCTACTGAATGAGAGGGAAAGTAAAATGTAGCCTTCATTAGGGACCTCCCTTCCCTCTTCTCCAGAATCAAGTTCTGCAGGGAGGGTTGGAGAGTGAATGAAGTAAACTTTTGCAGTTTGATGTGAAAGCATATGTATACCTATATGTTCTTTGTCACTAGGCATGACAAAAAGGTAAGAAAATATGAGATAGATCTATAATGAGTTCTGAGCGCATCAATAACACAGACAATGATTCCCGGTCAACCACTTAAACAATGTTCTCATCAACATCTCCATTCTCTTGCCCTGTTGCCCTGTACTCTTTCCTGACAATCCCCAGAAACTCTCTGATTTCCCCAATTCTGAGAGTTCTGGTACTATTAGAGAGAATCACAAAACCATTCTGATTACGTAAATTACAAATTTTTAGAGCTCCAACCTCTGCTCTTCCCTAAATATACTGTTTCCCTTTAGCAGCACTTCCAAAGCTGCCCCATGTTTTTCAAGTCCCCTACTCCAACTCTAGCCCCTTTATCCTAAGACAGCGTTGCTACCTAAACTTCAAACACACACACACACACACACACACACACACACACACACACACACACACACACACACACACAGAGTCATCCTCAACTTCCATCCCTTCCACCTTTCAGGTTTTATTCCAACCCATCTTCCCCATTTCCTTCTTGTCTAAAAAGTATCCAAGCCCTTTCCAGGACCAGTCACTTCACCTATATTTTTATCTCATTTTTGCCTTCCCTTTCTGATATGCTTCATTGGTTCTTGAATCTTCCCCATCCAAACAATTAATAAAGCAAGCCTCTCCTCAATTCCACCTAGCCCTCAAACCACCACCTTATGGCTGCCCTTCATTCACAACTAAGGCATAATTTTGCTCCCAGTCCTGCTCCCATATTGAAGTTCCCCTGGAAAAAGTTAACATTTTCCAGTGTGTCAAACCCAGTCTTCAGTTCTCATCTAACTCTCTTCTCTGAAGTTACAGCATTGCTATAAATTGGTCCCATGTGAGTTAAAAGCAGAAATACTGGAGTCATGGCCCAAGTGCAATCTGGTTTCCACCAGTTACATACTGTTTGACCTTGTCCTGAATTACTCAACTATGGTCTCAGTTTCCTCATCCTTAAAATGGAGAATATACTAATCATGGCTCCTTGCATTTAAAGCTTACTAGTGAGCTTCTAAAGGAAGGGGTGGAATTTGAGAGAGCAAAAAACTGGATTGGAAGTCAGAAGAATAGAGATTTATTCCCAGCCTTAGAATATTTGTAATAACAAGATCTCTGGGTCTCATTGCTTAAATAGACTGGCTGATCATGAGAGCTCTTTCTGCCCCAAATATTTCTGAGACAAGGAGTTTGACAACTTTGAGAAAATGTACAAATGAGTACTGTGTGAGCAACACATTAAGAAGGTCTTCAGGGAGAGGGAAGAGCAACATCAGCAGGAAATTTGAAGGAGGTTGAACAGGTAAAACTCCAGTGGACCCTAAAAGCAGGGAAGATTTAACTGAAGTAGAAAAGAAGGAAAAGATTTCTGAGTTTGAGAAGTAAAACAACAAAGTCATGGAGTGATTTAAGGGGCACCAGGAAGACCTCCCCAACAGAAGTATCTTCCCCATCTTGACAACAGGTTCTGAATGTCAGTAAACAGTTTTGAAGTTATTGTTAAACCATAAATATGTTCTTTATAATTGACTAAAATAAGTATGACCTATGCTCTGCAACCATTTAAAGTAATTTGTTGAAGAATGGTTAATGAAGGATGCACCCCATGGTATTAATGGTGGTTTTCCCTAGGCAATGGTTTTTGGTGACTTTTATCATGATTATCTACATTTTTCTCATGAACATAAATTGTCATTTATAACTAGAAAGAATAAAAGCTATATTTAAGGTTTTAAATGCAGTTAAGGAGGGGGTGACATCTTAAGCCATTAATAATTAATAGAAGGAACTGACAGATGTTTGGGACTCAGTTGAAGACACAAATGTCAGGGATACTGAGAGAGAGAGTTGCTGCAAGGGGAGATAGCAAAGTATTGTCAATATTCTTTGCCTAGTTCCTAAACTTGTCCTTGCAACAGTATATTTTAACCTCCTAAGGCCATTTTATTCATTCTTACCTCCAATTTTATTTCTAGTACACAAAAGGATTCAAGGATTTTATTAATTACAAAAGATATCTTTTTAAGTATTGCTATATCAAGGGTAATACAACCACTCATCCTTTTTCAGTGACAAATGTCCATTTGTTATTCTTCACCTCATTCCTCACTCTCAGATTTGTGGAGCCTTGGAGTAGTTAATGGAGTTCTGAGAACTGAAAGGCTGGGCAGGATGACTCATATAAACAAGAATGATGGGGATAATTTTTATGTCTACAGATGTATTTTTAATTCATTCCCTCCTATTCAGCTTTTATACATCCTTTCCACCATTATGGTCTCAGAAAAAGGGAGAAAGCAACTCCTTCCTCAGGAGGGAGGACAGAATTTAGAAATATTTCCTAACAACCAGAAGTGGAAATTAAAACTTTGCAGTGAATGGTGACCTCAAATAAGAGGCATAACCAAGGAGACAGCATGGTATGGTTTCTTTGCCTTAGGCTTAATCTCAACATGAGAGGTTATTAGGTAAAGGCTGAGGAAAAAGTCAAAAGTAGAGGGGTTTCTGGCCCCACTTCCTGTGGGGACTCCAGGTAGAAATTTCATCCCAGAATGACTTCCACACCAACAATGGAGGAGTCTTACGAAAGGGAAAATGATGTGATTAGAAGAAATAAAGTCTAAGGCAGCTCCTGTGTGGCAAGGAAGGAATCCAGAAGTCAAGTCGCCTAGGAAAGACCAACCGTAGGAGCGGAGAATGAGAGACCCAAGTTCACAGCAGATACCAAAGGACTATTAGTGATTTGCAGATAAGTGACATTGGTGTGGAGAACAGAGTGGAACACAAAGGCCTAAGTGTGTGTGGAGCTGAGGCCTTCTCTCTGCCCAGAACTTAAAGTCACTTAAGACCAGCAGTTCTCCAGTAAATGTTTAACAGAAGACTCTTCAGAGAGGAAAAGCCGTATTCCAAAGTCCTACTTTGTAGAACTTGGAGATTTTTTTGTTATAAATATTCCCACCAAGGCAGACTTCAAGCTACCAACATTACACCATTGAACTTGGAGTTGAGAAGAAATGAAGTACATGGCAGTGTACTATCATATAGTATTTCCACTTACAGTTAACAGTAGACATAAATAACTTCAATTGTATAGATAATAGTCAAACATGGTTCAATAATTAGGAAATGATGAGTCTTGAATCTTACTTTCTTTTTAGTAATTGTAAATTTATATCACTTAGTTGTTAATAAAGATTAAATATAAAAACTGACTTGCAAAATTGCCAAATGTAACAATGAATTCTGACAAGCCAGTGCAAGCCAGATGAGCATACCACTGCTTAAGAAGCCCTACCCATTTCTTCCAAATGTTATCTTGGAGAAATACAGGGGAAATGGAAGGAAAATCGAACTCGGTCACTTACCCAAAAAAAAAATTATCACTAATTGATAAATATTAGTGTCTACTACAACCTACTCTACCATCATTTCCAACCTTGAAAACTCAGGAAGAAGGTAAAATCAAAGTTACAAAAAAAAAAAAAACAGAAAGAAACTAATTTCTTTGCACATCTTAGAATTTTTGTGTGTATCGATTAGAAATTCTGTGCCACATAACAGAATCCTACAGTGACAGAAGCTTATGTGAATAGGGGTGTATTTTTCTTATATAACAAGCAGTCAGGCCTGTACTTCATGGTCGCAAAATGGCTGCCCTAGCTCTAGGCAATACATTTGCATTCAGGCCAAAAGGAAGGGGCAAAAAGCCCAGCGGCAGTTTCTGTATCCTTTTATCAGGAGCACAAAATCTTTCCCAGGAACCTGCCTTCTCTTGTCCCTCCCCATGTCCTTCCTTCCTCCCAGAGGACTTCTGTTGCTTAAGTCTTACTGGTCAGAACTAGGTTACTTGGCCTTAGCTACAAGGGACACTGGGAAAATATTTCCAATTGGCCTAGACCAGTCAGGATCTACTACCTAGGACTCAGCATGTTGCTGCCAATATATGAGAAAACCAGAGTTCTGCTAGCAAGGAAGAACGGAGTAATGGAGAATAGACCAACTGGAAGCAGAGTCCAGGACAACATAAATCAGTATTTCAAACTCTAATACAAAGAGCAAAGTGGAAGAACTGTGTTAAATGGAGGAGTCAAGACTGGCATTTGTTTGCCAGAGCATACAATGGAAATTCAGGAAGAGCCCGGAAGTATCGGAAGTATCGCTTACATCTAAGGCAGTGCTTATCAGGATGCAAGCGGAGACCTGGGGGTCTTAGCTACTGCCCCACCTCCTGGCCTAAAAGGCACTTCCTTTCAGCCACTTCAACAGCAGGAAATGGGATAAAGACAATGAAGTCCAGTGGTAAAAGGCTTCCCCATCAGGGAATATTAGGGAATTCGAGACTCTTCTTTTAATATTTTAGGTTGCTCAGAGCTTTTACTGAGTAATTTTCCCTAGGGACCAGAGTCCCACTTGCTCTTTCCTGAGCACACACTTCAGGTGTCATTTATGATGCAGGGGAGGGCTGCAGCACTGAGAAGAAATGTGAAAAGAAGGTCCTTCCTTCCCTGCCCCTAATGAACCTCCAGACTAGTAAAGGTTATTTACTTGAATGGTAGGGACATTCCTTGGGAAAGGAGCTGCATGCCTAAATATTATGAGCACCAGTCCCACAGGCCATCAGCAAATGGAGCCTGCCCTGCTATGACTGGGTGTGTGACTCTCATTTGGCCAATAAACTCCTTGTAGGAGTCACACTAGATCCAGGAAAAAGGCAAGTCACAGATGTTCTGGAGATGGAGGCTGAAGGGGTTGAGGGTGAAAGATGAACAATTGGACAGGGGTTAGTGTTAAATTAAAAATTCCACATTAACTTTTCTGAAATAAAATGTGCGTCTTTTAATTGAATAGGTTGAATAAATGCAAATAACTTTAAGCAAAAAAGATCTGATTCATCTGTCCACACTGCAAAAATAACACACATCAAGTTTATTTTTCTAGTGAAACATATCCAGTGCTTTTCCCGTCATATAATACTATCTTACTTAAAGAACATTTACAAAATAGATTTTGAATTTTTTTTTGTTTTCCATGTTTCTCAACCAAAGTTCTCTCCTTGAAGTCTGTATTGGGCGGGGGGGAAGGGGGTGGTTCCTGACTCTCTAAACAAGTGTTCAGACTTGAAAATGTTAACTAATTTCATTTTCTTGATAGTTTGTCTGTGATCTGAACTGAGTCATACCAAAAATACCTCTATAAGATTTGACCTTTTACTTAAATCCCACATTGAGATAATACACTTAAAATGGTTATCAAGAAGGGACGCCTGGGTGGCTCAGTTGGTTAAGCAGCTGCCTTCGGCTCAGGTCATGATCCCAGCGTCCTGGGATCGAGTCCCACATCAGGCTCCTTGTTCTGTGGGGAGCCTGCTTCTCCCTCTGCCTCTGCCTGCCACTCTGTCTGCCTGTGCTCTCTCTCTCTCTCTCTCTTTAAAAAAAAAAAAAAAAAAATGGTTATCAAGAAGACCTTTGTTCTTAAAAGCACATTTAAAATAAATCACTCTTTAAAAGAAAACTGTTTTCAATTAAGTTCTTTACAGGCAATCAGATTGAAAGGTATATTTGCCTTTTTATTTTCTTTATATAAATTATACCCAAGAGTGCCATGATAACAGCAATATACAAACTATGCTTTACCTTTGTGTTTACTTCTTGTCAAAATAATCTCTACAAATTAATTTGTTTTTAGAATGCTTTATGACCAATAAGCCCCAGGGTAAAAACAATGAAGGCAGTAACCATTTTTTATTGTTAATGAAAAAAACCTAGTCCAATTATATGAGGATAAGTAATTATTTCCTTCCTATAAGTAATTCTTATATAAGAATATAATTCTTATATCCTTATGAGGATAAGTAAATTCTTCTGATGAAGAGTTTACATGTAGTAGAAAAATTTCACTCATTTCCAACACTGTTTTATCATTCAGAAAAGCTTTCAAAACAGTTTTTGCTTGAGTCCCATGAGCCAAGTGAGCCTTCAGTGATAACTTAAGAGGGTGAACAACTTGGCCTCCTGTATGTTTTGTTTTATTTAGCCAACTTACAGTACATTTTTTTAAATTTTAGCCAACTTATAGTACATTTTTTTAAAATTTTACTCCTCTATGTTTTAACCACCTAACACTTTTGTTATTAAACTCTTGTGTGCCCCATAAAATGCTGAGAGCTTAAACAGAGAGTTTTAATCTAACAAGTACTGATACCAAAAGAGAAATTTCTCTTATTTCTCAACTTTCTTATTTTTTTCTCTTTTGATTTGACCCTCCAACCCATCCATGTTAGAGGCTGTTTTATTAGGAGCAGATTTTGCATTTTCCTTAGCGATTTACTATGAGTGTCCTAAAGGGGCAAAATTCTGATGTTAGCAAGCAGAAGTCTGGAAGAAAAATAATTTGGGAATGAAGTAATTTTATACATGTTTATTTATTTGTATATATTTATTTAATATATATATTTAATCCATAAAATGAGCTTGCTATTTCTCAAATTACCTATGGTAAAGTGCAAATTTTTAAAAATTGGATCTCATGCAGTATTTGTTAGATTGCTCCTCTCCTTTACCCCTCCCACCATAGCCTAGACAGGTTAGCATAGGGTGAGGCCCCAGACCCCAGAGTAGGATTGGAAGAGATATCTGTTTCAAAAACACAGAAACAAGAAAAGTTAGAGAAGAGTCAGGGCGTCAAATAAGCTGAAAATATCACTGATCCAAAAGGGCAGGCACAGGGCTGGAAAGGAAAGACAAAGGCCAAGTCTGAAATGCTTTGGGAGTGAAAAATGGGAGATAGGAGACAGTCCAGTATAGGGTCCGGAACAAGTATAGCACACGTGTACCAGTCCTGAACCACTGAGGAAGGGACATAATGGAATATGCATCAGGTGACCAAGCAGAGTCTGATTTGAAGGTAGAAAGAACAGCAAAAAGAATGGCCAGAAGATAAAGACCCCACTAAAAAAGATAACCACAGGGCAATATCCCTGATGAACACAGATGCAAAAATCCTCAATAAAATACTAGCAAACCGAATCCAACAGTACATTTTAAAAAATCATTCACCACAATCAGTGGGATTTATTCCTGTGTTGCAAGGTGGTTCAATATTCACAAATCAATCAATATAATTCATTACATCAATAAGAAAAAGAATAAGAACTTATGATAATTTCAATAGACACGGAAAAAGCATGTGACAAAGTACAACATCGATTCATGATAAAAACCCTGAGCAAAGGAGGTTTAGAGAGACTGTACCTCAGCATTATAAAGGCCATCTATGAAGAACCCATGGCTAACATCCTCAATAGGGAAAAACTGAGAGCTTTTCCCCTAAGTTCAGGAACAAGACAAGGATGACCACTCTCACCCCTTTTATTCAACATATTACTGGAAGTCCTAGCCAAAAATCAGACAACAAAAATATATAAAATGGCATTCAAACTGGTAAGGAAGAAGTAAAACTATCGCTCTTTACAGATGACACAATATTCTGTATAGGAAACCCCAAAGACCACCAAAAAACCGCTAGAACTGATTAATGAATTCATAAAGTCACAGGATACAAAAATTAATGTGCAGAAATCTGTTGCATTTTATATACTAATAATGAAGCAGCAGAAGGAGAAATTAAGAAAGCAATCCCATCTATAATTGCACCAAAAATAATAAGATACATAGGAATAAACCTAACCTAAGAGGTGAAAGACCTGTAGTCTGAAAACTGTAAAATGCTGATGAAAGAAATTGAAGATGACACAAAGAAATGGGAAGATATTCCATGCTCATGGATTGGAAGAACAAATATTGTTAAAATGTCTATATTAACCAAAGCAATCAATTAATTTAATGCAATCCCTAACAAAAACCAATAGCATTTTTCACAGAACTAGAACAAACAATCCTAAAATGTGTATAGAACCAAAAAGACCTTAAATAGCCAAAGCCATCTTGAAAAGGAAAAGCAAAGCTGGAAGCATCAAAATTCTGGACTGCAAGTTATATTACAAAGCTGTAGTAATCAAAACAGTAATAGTACTGACACAAAAATAGACCCGTAGATCAATAGAACGGAATAGAAAATCCAGGGGTGCCTGGGTGGCTTAGCCAGTTAAGCCTCCCATTCTTGATTTTGGCTCAGGTCATGATCTCAGGGTCATGAAATTGAGCCCTACATTGGGCTCCATGCTCAGCAGGGGGGGTCTGCTGGAGATTCTCTGTCTCCTTCTCCTTCTGCCCTCCCCCCGCCCCGCCACTAGCTCTCTCATTCCTTCTTTAAAATAAATAAGTCTTTAAAAAAATAGAAAATCCAGAAATAAACCCACAATTTTATGGTCAATTAATCTTCAACAAAGCAGTAAAGAATACCCAGTGGGAAAAGGACAGTCTCTTCAACAAATGGTATTGGGAAGTGGAGAGCAACATGCAAAGGAATGAAACTGGACCACTTTCTTACAGCATACACAAAAATAAGTTCAAAATGGATTAAAGACTTAAATGTGAGACCTGAAACCATAAAAATCCTAGAAGAGAACACAGGCAGTAACTTCTTTGACACTAGCTGTAGCAACTTCTTTCTAGATAGGTCTCCTGAGGCAAGGGAAACAAAAGGAAAAATGATTGCACTACACCATGATTGGGACTACAACAAAATAAAAAGCTCCTGCACAGCAAAGAAAACAATAAAACTAAAAGGTAAAAGGTAACCAATTGAATGGGAAAAGATATTTGTAAACGACATATCCAATAAGGGGTCAGTATCCAAAATATATAAAGAACTTAAATCAAGATCCAAAACAGAGATAATCTAATTTATAAATGGACAAAAGGGGCACCAGGGTGGCTCAGCGGGTAAAGCATCCTACTGTTCATTTCAGCTCAGGTCATAAAGTCCTGGAATTGAGCCACTCTCAGACTCCCCTCTTAGCAGGGAGTCTGCTTGAGGATTTTTTTTCTACTCCCTCTTCCCCTCCCCCCACTTGCATGTGCTCTCTCTTTCTGTCTCTCTCAAATAAATAAATAAAT
This sequence comes from Enhydra lutris kenyoni, assembly GCF_002288905.1. Taxonomy (NCBI): domain Eukaryota; kingdom Metazoa; phylum Chordata; class Mammalia; order Carnivora; family Mustelidae; genus Enhydra; species Enhydra lutris. The sequence continues at coordinate 2,048,753 of NW_019154099.1, forward strand.
CTTTTTTTTTTTTAATGGGCAAAATAGGGGCGCCTGGGTGGCTCAATGGGTTAAAGCCTTTGCCTTCAGCTCAGGTCATGATCCCAGGGTCCTGGGATAGAGCCCCGCACCAGGCTCTGTGCTCAGCAGGGAGTCTGCCTCCCCCTCTCTCTCTGCCTGCCTCTCTGCCTACTTGTGACCTCTGTCTTTCAAATAAATAAATAAAATCTTTTTTAAAAAATGGGCAAAAGACATGAACAGACATACAGATGGCCAATAGACACATGAAAAGATGCTCATCATCATTTATCATCAGGGAAACACAAATCAAAACTAAAGTGAGATATCACCTCACACCTTTCAGAATGGCCAAAATTAAAAACACAAGAAACAATAGGTACTGGTGAGGATATGGAGAAAAAGGAACCCTGTGTGTTGCACTGTCGGTGGGAATGCAAACTGCAAACTGGTGCAGCCACTCTGGAAAACAGTATGGAGGTTCCTCAAAAAGTTAAACATCGAACTACCTTAGGATCCAGCAATCACACTACGGGGTACTTACCCACAGAATACAAGAACATCAGTTCAAAGGGAAATATGCACCCCTATGTTTATAACAACATTATTTACAGTAGCCAGGATGTGGAAGCAGCCCAGTATCCATTGATTGATGAATGGATAAAGAGGTGGTATATAGATACAATGCAATATTACTCAGTCACCCAAAAAGGAATGAAATTCTTGCCATTCGCAACAACATGGATGGAGCTAGAGAGTATAATGCTAAGTGAAAGAAGTGAATCAGACAGACAAATACTATATGATTTCACTCATATGAGGAATTTAAAAACCAATAAAATTGAATAAAAGGAAAAAGAGAAAGAGAGACAAAGCAAGAAAGAGACTCTAATTATAGAGAACAAACTGATGGTTAGAAGAGGGAGGGGGTTAAGGGGGATGGGTGAAACAGGTCACTGGGATTAAGGAGGCCACTTGTGATAAGCACTGGGTATTATATGGAAGCACTGAATCACTCTATTGCTTACTTGAAATTAATATAAGAATGTGTGTTAACTAACTGGAATTAAAATAAAAATTTTAGGGATGCATGGATAACTCAGTCAGTTAAGCATCTGCCTCTGGCTCAGGTCATGATCCCAGGGTCATGGGATGGAACCTCATATAGGGCTTCAGGTGGCAGCCTGCTTCTCCCTCTACCTGCCGCTCCCCCACTTGTGTGCTCAATCTCTCTCTCTTTCTCTCTTTCTCTCTTTCTGTCAAGTAAATAAAATCTTTTAAAAAATAAAATAAAATAAAAACTTTTTAAAAAAAGATTTTTGTTTATTTACTTGACATAGAGAGAGAGACTGCAAGAGAGGGAACACAAGCAGGGGGAGAGGGAGAGGCTAGAAGCAGGCTTCCTGCCGAGCTGGGACACCAATGCAGGGCTTGATCCCAGGACCCTGGGATCATGACTTGAGCCCAGAAGGCAGATGCTTAATGACTGAGCCAACAAAGCGCTCCAAAATAAAAACTTTTTAAAAATGGTCCACAGACTTCAAGTAAAGTCAGTATTTCTATTGAGTCTTCTGGGTCAGTCATGGGGTCAGAGATCTCTGAGAAGGTTTACCACAGAAGTAATACCATTACACCGTATTTTCCTCCCAGTTGATTGCATTAAGAAAATTAGAAGCTGCCTCTCCATGCCTCTTATATAAACCACCTCTGCAAGAAAGAACCTCACACCTAGAAGGCCCATCCAACCCCCAGGTTATTTCCCAAGTTGTGGCCAAAATAACGACCAATTGGATCAAGCTATACTCTGCTGACAGACTTCCTTCTTAGTGGAATTCTCAGGTGAAGAAAGCTGCTAATACAAAACCCAATAGGCATCATATTGAGGTGAGTCAGCCTGAGACAGCCCATGTTAGTTGAAACTAATGAAAAAAAAAGCCACAGGATTTCTTTTTTCTTTTCTTTTTTCCTTTTATCTTATTCTTTTCTTTTCTTTTCTTCTCTTTTCTTTTCTTTTCTTTTCCCTTTCTTTTTGTAGAACACTTCACAGACCTGCATGTCATCCTTGCTCAGGGGCCATGCTAATCTTCTCTGTATCATTCCAATTTTAGTATATGTGTTGCCTAAGTGAGCACAACCACAGGATTTCTTTAAGCTATTGTTCAGGCAGAAGTTCTGGCCTAACTGTTCCTTTTGAGGTGGGTAGACCATTTAGACTTTATAGCATGAAGATGAGCCCCTTCTTTAGAGGAAAAAAAAGTCATTTCTCATAGAACAGATAAAGACCTATCACATCATTTTTCTGATGCCAGAGACAGCAAGATGAAGTATATACCTTAAGTTGTTAAATGAAGTAGAGGAAAAATGATCTACAGATTAATAATAACTCCTTGAGAAAAACACAGGAAATAAATGATGTCATTAAAATTTTCTCATGCCTTTCCTTTAGCTGAATTCTAAAAGTATGATCACATCTATCAAGTAATAACCATACACATAAGTGGGAATTGAATTGTAAATTATACGTTCCTACATTCTTCATGAATGCTGTGATGAATAAATACATGTGTCAACTTGACTAGGCCATAGAGTGCCCTGATAGTTACTCAAACATTATTCTGGGTGTGTCTGTGAGGATGTTTCTGGAAGAGGTTAATATCTGAATTGGTAGATTCAATAAAGCAGATAGTCCTCTCTACTAGGGATGGGCCTTGTCCAATCAGTAGAAGGCCAGAATAGAACAAAAGGGTGGAGTAAGAGAGAATTCCTTCTATCTGACCATATTCAAGCTGGGACATCAGTTTTTCTCCTGCCTTCAGACCTGAACTAAAACATCAGCTTTTACTGTTATTGAGTCTTGAGCCCACTAGCCTTCAGAATGGAACAATACCAGTGGTATACTCTGCTGAGTCTCCAGTTTGTCAACTTAACTTGCAGACCTTGGAATATGTCCATCTCCCAACTGCATAAGCCAATTCTTTATAATAAATATCTTTAGAGAGAGAGGAGAGAAACACATATACATTCCATTGATTCTCTTTCTCTGGAGAACCTGACTAATACAGATGCTTATATAAATTTTACAGAAAAGTTGTATAAAGAATAAAGACATACCAAGTAGACTTAGTTGTTTTTCTCTCTCCTAGACCACAGCCATATGGCCTAGTCTGGTAGTAACTCAAAGAATCATCTGAGATGAAAGTCACACCCAGACTAAAAAGGAAAGCCACAGCCACCACCACTACCACCATATTCAGAGCTGCCACGTTCAATCAGACCATTTACATCTAAATCCATCACATTTATAAGGTCTGGAGAGAACAAGAGGTGAAGTAGGAGTATTACTTTAGGCCTGTTGTTGGCTATATATTGTAACTGTAATTGTATACATAGCTCCCCTTCTAATGGTGCCACTGATTTAATGACAGAGTGAAGGCAGATTGGTCTGGTTGTCAGGGTCTTAGATAACTTGACTGAACGTATTATATCAATGTGCGAGCAAGCAGTATGTCTCAAGACAATATCAGAGAGTAAATAAAAGCCAAACTTTCATACTGATATGAAGATTTTATTCACCAGAATTCTGGGGCAAAAGTAGCTTACACATACAAGAAAAACCACCAGCACTAGACAGGACATGTTCCAGAAGACTGCATACACCAAAGAAGGTCAGTTGTGTGGTGTGTGAGGGCTCAGAATGACAGAGCCACCCGTGAGTGTACTCAAGGCAGAGCAAAAGAGAGCTTTATGCGGTTGTCATGAGCAGGAAGCTGGTGAAAAAGAAAGAAGTGTAAAGGGAATTTTTAGGAAGATTTCTGTATGATTTCACTATCTGAAATCCCTTAAAAATAAAACTTAAGAGCAAATATTTACATCATTCTTCAAGGTTTCTCAAGTTAGACTGTTGCTGAATGTTGCTATACAAGGAAGCCTGGCTTTGTATGAGTTTCACTGCATTTAGACAAAGGCCATCTTCAGATTCCAACATCATTCCCAATTCCCACTCAGGGCAGACTTTCCTATCACTATAACAATGTATAATCTACAATTAACAGTGCGGGTCATTATCAAGAACAGTAGGATTGAGCGTTGGTGTTTTTGGTGTTTATCTTTCAGAAATCTTAGCTTATATTTATGACTCTTAGTATCTTGTGGCATACAGCATCCACCAATCAACTCTAGAAAAGCAAAGTGGGGTGTGTCCAACATTTGGCTCCAGGCATGGTTCCAAATTGCCATAATGTCCCAGATCAATAGAAAGGTTACATAGACCCTATATAGCAAAGGTAGAGAAGACAACATATACCAGCTCAAATTATATCCTCCGTGCCTAAAAGGATTAGAAAACACTTTAATTTTTTTTTTAAAGATTTTATTTATTTATGACAGAGAGATGGAGAGCACAAGTAGGCAGAGCAGCAGGCAGAGGGAGAAGCAGGCTCCCCACTGAGCAGGGAGCCTGATTCGGGACTCCATCCCAGGACCCTGGGATCATGACCTAAGCCATAGACAGATGCTTAACCAACTGAGTCACCCAGGCATCCTAAAAACACTTTAAATTAAAAAAAGAATGCAGGGCCACCTGGGTGGCTCAGTCAATTAAGTGTCTGCCTTTGGCTCCTGTTATGATCCCAGGGTCCTGAGATCAAGCCCCTCATCAGGCTCCCTGCTGAGCGGGGAGGCTGCTTCTCTCTCTCCCTCTGCCAACCACTCCCCCTGCTTGGACTCTCTCTCTCTCTCAAATAAATAAAATATTTTTTTAAAGATTTTATTTTTTTATTTATTTGACAGAGAGAGGGAGATCACAAGTAGGCAGAGAGGCAGGCAGAGAGAGAGGGGGAAGCAGGCTCCCTGCTGAGCAAAGAGCCTGATGCGGGACTCGATCCCAGGACCCTGAGATCATGACCTGAGCCAAAGGCAGAGGCTCAACCCACTGAGCCACTCAGGCGCCCCTAAATAAAATATTTTTTTTTAATTTTTAAAAATTTTTAAAAGAAATCAGAACGTTACCAAAATGTGAAATATTTATCACAAAAGTCTCCATAAAGACAAATCAGACACTACTTGGTGTATTATCTTAGGTTGCAGATTCTGGAGTGAGCACTTAGAGCTAAAATTACATATCACCAAAATTACCCTTAAAAATCCCCAAGGAACATACCATGTCAGAGACACACAGTCTCTCCATTCAGTCCAACATATCCAAATTTTCCTGCAAATGTGGAACAGGTAACCCTGGCTTTTGTTGAGACCATGGACCTAACTTCTATTTAGAGACTATGTGGCAGCGACAATCTGTTGTACAACGAATATTAGAATCACACTTGGCACAATGAAAAGTTAACACCATGAGCAGCACATGGGACCAACCAAGAGAATAGCAGGTTCTTTTCTATCATCTTCTGTGTGCCCCAAGGCTAACACATACTGATTGCAGTAGAGCACAAAATTATCTAAGCATAATTGTATTTGTTTATACTAAGTATACATTTGACAGGATTCCACTCTATTTAGAATGAAAAAACACACAGTGGGAAAGAAGACACATCAAAGTGGTGAACTTCACCCTGTAACTAAAGATGCAGTATCACTCACTCTAGACCTGCTTGAACAGTTAGCCTCACCAGCAAATACACTTAGCAGAAAGTCCAAAAGATACCAATTTTCCCTTAGATTTTCAGAATTATCCTAAAGGTGGAGAAAGGAAAAACTGCCTCCAGAGTAGACACTGCCCCAGAGGAGTTTAATATCTAAGAAAAACCACAGTCTGTTTTCCACTGACTTAACAGATAGTTGTGGCCATATGAAAGCCAGAAATGACAATGGTAACAGACACAAACCATGCTCTGTAATGTTAAGCAGTTAGAGGAGGACTCTTCACGTTTCTGAGTCAAGAGCGCGCAACTCATCCAAAGTATCCTGGAATAAAGATACGTGGTGTGAACACAGCTAATTAAACACCTTGGTTTATAAAACATTAGAAACCCAACCTGGACCCTCAAAAGTTAACATCCTATGAACTTCTTTCGACCACCTAGGACCATCCCACCAGCCAAGTATTGGACAGGATAGCAGAGGCAGGTGTCTACGTCTGCAGGAAGAGAGAAGCTGGTTCTGAAGCCTCTTTAGTCTATGACCTTTAATTGCCATCAGCCCCGTCCTGACTAAGCATGTGATTCCCAGACTAGCTCTCGTCTTTTCTCCTGGTGAGAGAAGAAAGGGCAGAGCAGCAATGGGATGGCAAGAGGGCCGGTGAAGAATAAAGAAGTAGCTGGAGATGAAAGCTGCCACCAGAGAGGCTGAGCTGGAAATAGCATGACTACAGCCTTGTGCCGCATGCGTTCATTCAACAAACACTGACTGAGTGCCTGATATATGCACAGCATTCTGCTGAGTCTTTCTCATGTTTGACAGTCTTAAAGGGGGAATGCTTCCCATGCCATTTCTATCGAGGCTCACTGCTTCCCTGGGTGAGTAAGCTTCAGCTTTTGCTTACGGCCGGCCAGTCACACATCTTACCCCACCTTCAGGCAAGCAGACACTCCCGGCCCTGGAGGCAATTAAGGGAAGAGGAGAATCTGGCACAGCTGTGGGCTAGGAGAACCACCTCGGGTATGGTCAGCTTCCAAAATCAAACCAGGGACTGGGTTCACGCAGTGTTCAAACAACATAATACAACGCCTCGTTTTCACTGCAGGTCCCTGGAGGAACATTTTTAGAACAGAAACTTGAGAACGCATGGATTATTCTCTAGAACTTAGAAAAGGAAGCCAGTGAGGGCAATTTATAGTATTACAAGAGATTTTCAAGTTCAGAGATTGAGGACAGAGTCTATAAGATTTCAGCGCATGTTAACATAAAGCGAGAGTTGTATGTGGCGAGGCTGACTGAGGCGAGTCAGTGAGGCTTACTGAGGATCCATTCCATCCTCTGATGGAAGAAAGATGCCTGTAGTCCAGTATCCCTTTCTCAAAAAGACCTTATTCTGCCTGTGGTTAGGCAATTGAAGAAAACGTTGTTCCAAAACCACAGAATTCATCTTTTCCTTGATCTAGCAAAAATGTGCCCATCTGTGACAATGCAGATTTGGGCACTCAGAAAACAAGCTCATAGACAAGGAAATCCCAGCCACTATTTTCTAAAAGCTGTCCTCCAGACTGAGACTAGGGTCTGTGCTCTCCTTCACATTGTTTATTGGTCTAACTTTCTTTTCTGTCAAAAGCTATGTTTATTAAAAGAGGGGGGGAAGTTAACGGTGAACATGGACAAGCTAATATCCTGATGAAGCTGTACCTTCGTGAGACAAAGCTGGGAGCAGAGAATTTTAAAAGTACCCAGACAGTACTGCAAGCAAAGCAGAACAGAAAGTAGAGGACAACTCCTTTCTCACCTCAGTTAATGTTTTGTTCAAAAAACACCCTGCTTGAAAGCAGTCTGGTCATTTATCTCATTAAACGAAACAATAAACCACGCCAACACCATAAAGCATGGCACAAAATGACTTACGTTATTATTACTCCTTTGCCTTAGGTCTGATTAGGAAGGATAACTTGTGATGGTATGAAGCAACACTGCGGCAGTACTGGAAAGGAGACAGGGAACGTCCACCTCCTACCCCCACACACGATTCCTTTCCACACTCATGTCTGGAAGTACTCAGAGGAGATCCTGACAGAGCACCACCAGGACACCTTTACATGGAGGATGAGGGCCAAAGAGTGGCCCCCCGAGGGGCTTCCCTCAGAGGGGGACTTCATTCCCTGGTGGTACCCTGCATGGTCACATAGGCAGAGGAGGGGAATTCTTGGCAGAGATGGTCCATGTGGAAAAATCCATCTGCCTAGAGATAAAGTGGCCAGTTGTAACAGTCTGAGACCTTGGTTCTCCTTCAGTCTCTCCACCCTCGTTGCCCTAGGAGATCTACACCTAGGGGATACGACGGATAAATTTACATGAAATGTGCAAGTTCCTTTCTCCTATCATTTGGACCTGAAGGATTTGCACAGTTCCCCATACCAATTCCTGGTAGACCCCTCCTCAGCTCCTACTTCATTATAAGACAGTAAGCGCACACACACACCTTTGTCTGTAAGAATGAACAAATAGAGTAAAACCCCTTTTAGCCAACCTGCACTAAAGACTACATTTAACAGTGTTCCCTATGACCTCGGGAAAAGCCACCAGCTTATGGACCACAGCACACTCAGTCTCCTCTCCCACACGCCTGCAGGCTTCTACTCCCACCAACCACATGGTAGGCTTTCCAAAAAGTAAAGTTGTGCCACTTTTATTTATAATTATTATAATTATATAATTCAATTAAATATATTATCTGATGAAATATGACAACAAAGAGAGTCATGTTTCTTTGAAAAAGCAAACTAAATTCTTTTAAAGCATCAATAAACATGAGTTACTAAGAAATTCTGCTCCTAAACTGATTATGAGTGAGACAACTATTCGTGACAAGGAAGAATAATAAAAATATACAAGGATTCTGCACTCGTTACAGCACAAGTGTCTTTAAGATCTTGCTCTTATTTTAAAAACATGAAACTGGAAATCATAGGTGATTCATTATGAGTATGGTTTATGTAAGAGAGATGATATGAATAATCAGTTGGCCCATTTGCAAAGAAAATGCCTTGACCTTCCACTGAAAGACTGGCTAATAAAATGTGCTTAATATGTTTTGCTTTAAAAGATGCCTATATGATTTTTTTTTTTTAAGATTTTATTTATTCGACAAAGGGAGACACAGCGAGAGAGGGAACACAAGCAGGGAGAGTGGGGAAGGGTGAAACAGGCTTCCTGCCAAGCAGGGAGCCCAACCAATGCAGGGCTCGATCCCAGGACCCTGGGATCATGACCTGAGCCAAAGGCAGATGCTTAAAAACCGAGCCACCCAGGTGCTGCTATCTGTATGATTTTCTATTATCCCCCAACTTCTCATAATTAACCAATCAACTATTGGTTCTGATCCCACAATACCACAAGACGGACACTACTAAAGACACCAACAAAGCTACCAAAAAATACTATGACTCAACTAGAGAGGATAGACCCTGAAAAACAGAAGAATGTGCTTCCCTCTGATTTACTACAAAGGAGAGAGGACATTTTAAAATTTTTTGGAAACTGATTTGTCAAATGATCGGCCTCCTAAGAACTAATTCAATGAATAAAAAATTCGCTGAGCAATCATCTGACAAACAGCTTAGATAGGACAATGTGTCAAAGCCACTGTACCAGGTCAATGCAGGGGCACAGTCAGGGGCAGAAGCAACAGGGACAGAAGCAATAATAATTAAGACAAAAATCAGTGTTAAAAACTTAATCATCCTTGGCAACCTTGGTGGCTCAGTTGGTTAAGCGACTGCCTTCAGCTCAGGTCATGATTTCCGGGTCTTGGGTTCGATTCCCACGTCGGGCTCCCTGCTCAGCAGGAATCCTGCTTCTCCTTCTTCTACACTCCCTGCTTGTGCTCTCTCTCTCTCTGTGTCAAATAAATAAATAAAATCTTAAAAAAAAAAAAACTTAATCATTCTATACAAAGGGTTAAGTGTTCTAGGAATTTTCAGGGTCTACAATGTGAAACACAGGCAAAGCTAATATTAAACAGCATTTGACCAAAATATATCTCCAGGAAAAGAGCTTCAGTGACACCAGGGCAAAAATAAATTTTTTTAGAAAAACTCAGTATTTCAGCCAAGTTCATCTTTTGATCAAATGTTTACTAGTGAATTAACCTTTGGCAAGTTGGTCACCTAATGGTTCTTAGCAATTTCATGTTGGGTGAAGAATCCAGCTTCCAAAGTGAAAGGGGAGAGCATTCTGGCATGAATGAAGGAATCACTTAGTTCTGAGGTCAGTTCTAGGAGAAAAAGCACCAGGTCAGTTAGGTTTAATGCTGAATTGGCAGCACTTCTCTCAGGGCCAACACACACACCAGGTATTTAAAAAATATTTGTTTCGGGGCGCCTGGGTGGCTCAGTGGGTTAAAGCTTCTGCTTTCAGCTCAAGTCATGATCTCAGGGTCCTGGGATAGAGCCCAGCATCGAAAACTCTGCTCAGCAGGGAGCCTGCTTCCCCCTCTCTCTCTGCCTGCTGCTCTGCCCACTTGTGATCTCTGTCAAATAAATAAACAAAATCTTCAGAAAAAATATTTGTTTCATGAACAAATGTTGAAGATTAATAATAGGCAACAATATTCTATACATAGGCCAGGATCCACTGGGGAGAGTCATGGTTGTTAGGCTATGAATGCTGTACCTGATCCTACCTGTAAAAAGGAACTCACTGAAGACTTCTCAGCCATCAAGTAATATGACTGAAGTAAGGTATAGAAGATTAATCATTTGTGATTAGTAGGATATGTTAAAAGAGCAAAAACTACAAATGTCCCTTGATAGATGAATGGATAAACAAACTGTGATGTAGACATACAATGAAATATTATGCAACCTTAAAAAGGATTCTGACACATGCTATGACATAGGTGAACCTTAAAGACATTGTGCTAAGTGAAATAAGCCAGTCACAAAAGGACAAATACGTAATTCCACATACGTGAGATAGTCAAATTTACAGAGACAGAAAGTAGAATGATGTAATGGTTGTCAGGGGTTGAAGGAAGGGGTTACAGATAATTGTTGTTCAATGGGTACAGAGTTTCATTTCGGGAAGATCAGAAATTTCAGAAGATGGATAGTGGTGTTGATTGCACAACAGTACGAATGAACTTAATGCTGCTGAACTGTTTATTTTTACAAAAATTCACTGAATTTCCCAAAATTGTTAAAATAGTAAGTTTCATATATTTGGTATAAAATAATGTATACATTATTATACATGTATATATTATGTATATTTTACCACAATAAAAAAATTATAGAAGTCAGAGAGAAAATGGCTAGACAGAAAACTGCATTTTTCCCATATAACTAGAGCAAAGCAGTGGAGGAGGCAAGATTTGAGTTAGAGTGGTGATTGGGCAGCATGCCATACGGGCCATGGCAACTCTGATAAAGAGTATGGACTTGGTATTGAAGTTTGAGTGATTCAAGCTAAAATGTTCATAGTCATTTAGAAAAAAAAGGGGGGGTAGGACTGATAGCAGGATGATCCAGGAGGCTGTTTTATCCATGCCTGGTCTAACCCAAGGTCTTGGTAATGGAAATGGAAAGGAAGAAAAGAATTAATAACAAAAGCATCACAATGGAAATGTTAAGAGATTTGTTGATCAGATGGAGAAAATGATTTTTTCAGAGGTTTTAGCCCAGGGAACAAGAAAAATGATGGTACCATTAAGACAAAAGGTATGCCCAGAAGAAGGAGGTAGTTTACAGGTAAAAAATAATGATTTCATGTTTTGACATGGTAAGTTGGAATTGACAACAGAAAATCAAAATGGGGAAGCCCAGTAAGCAGCTGGAGGTAATAAGAGATGAATCAAGGGTAGTTAGCTTAATCCACCAAAGGTAGGCTGAGGATATCAGCCTCACCATGTAGCAGCTGGTAAATTAATAATGGCCTTCAAATAAAAAGAATTAGTATGAGTACAATAAGTTAATTCTCATTGGAAAATATTGACTCATTCTATGTAGGTGAATTATAATGTTCTTCATATTGTATGCTAAAATAATTTTTGAGACAAATCTCCCTTGAATGGACTAATAGAATCAAAAGAGAAAACTTTAGGATTCTATCAATTTCTCAATTCGGTTTTCTGAGTTATTCCATCTGAGATTTCTTAATCTAATATCAACACACATTCTAACAACATAATGTATGCACACTTGCTAATACCCTACCCTTTGGTGATAGTATCACTCATTTAGTCATTCAACAAACATGTACTAAAAGCACACCAAAGAGAGACAGACAACAGCTTTAAAGTGTCAGAAATACAAAGATAATTGCACATATCCCATGCTGTAGAAGAACTCACAGTCTAGAGGGGAAAATAGGATATTAATCCAGAACAGTAATACTCTTCTTATCCAGGGTACTGTATTAAGATCTCCTAGTAAAAATGACCACTGGTAGTCTGTACCTTGCTTTTTAGAAAGACTTAATCATATTATCAATTGATTACAGCCAACTGTTACAAACAATTGTTACAATCTAGGTTAACCATTATATATGTAATTATTATAATTATTACTTAAGATGTGTGTAGAAAGATAGGTGATGGCAGTTAGCAAGAAAGGAAAGGATGAGCTATCAAGTTACCAAATAATTTTGAACCTCCTCTCTACTTAAATATATAAACAGTATTATTTGATTAATCCAGAAGCAACAATGCTACACACAGTCCTTCCAGCTGGAACTTTCACTACTTATATCATATATGCACTTCAATCTGGCATATTAAAAAGAAAGACTAATGCATTCTGTTAATTATTTCACGAATGTACCCTTTTCTCCATAGATATCACCTTAAGAATAAGAGTTACGTCCTTTCTTTTGAGACCCTATGAGCTTGGAGCAGGTCTTAATACTTGCTTAATCTAATTAAAATAAATTAAGTTTGTGCCTTGAAATCCTGTATCAGTTACATTCTATTATAAACCATTGCCAAACTAGTAATTAAACATGCTGTCCTTGGTTAGCACCAAATTTTCTCTTCACTCTTTGTTGTTTTTTAATATTCGAAGTGCTACGTCTCTCTCTCACAGCCAGTTCCTACAACTTTGGAATTTACAGTATTTTCATATTTCCATAATGACACCTGCTGGTAGGAGAAGAATGAATGAACTGCAGGAATTTTATTCAACTAGCTACAGCCAGTCATATTCCAGTCTGAAACAACTAATGTTCCTGAACATACAAAGAGTAAATCTGAAGGATTCCAAATACCCACATACGAAAAATTCGACAAAGTACTATTTCAATGGTACTTTCCAACTAGATTTAAAACTTAGCCCCATAATCTTTGTCCAAAGCAAAACTGCTTCTATTAAGAATAGTTGTTATTAAGGGCCTTAAAATGATCAACTCACTAATGTTAAATATTTTACCCATTTAAAAGCTGACATTTAAAATACGGCTATTTAAGAGGAAGATCACGGTGGAGTAGGAAGACCCTAGGCTCATTACGTCCCACAAACCTAACTAGATAACTATCAAATCATCCTAAATACACCAGAAATCAACCCAAAGACTGATAAAATATGGCTATTTAATAGATTATCATTCTCTTCAACTTTTTAAGTTTTTTCATGCGATCAATAGATCAAAGTTCAAGTGGCCCAGACGACAATGAATGGGGCATTTGTCTTAGTGGTAACCTGCATGTCCTGCCCTTTGGGAGGGTAAGTAAAAAAAGCAGCAAGCCTGGCCCCCTCGGGAAAGACTTCTGGAAGCTGGGAATGAAGTGCAGTTCTCCTGTAATACCCAAATAAGAGATACGGCCGCTCTGTTCATCTAGTCTACACTTCAGGGTTGTCCCTGGCTCACATCCTCAGAGCTCAGCACACTGCCTGACACACAGCAGTCGTCGACGAATATTTCTAAGCAAACATGTGTGGTTGTCGGTGTGGGTGTGGGTGTATGTGTTTAGCACCCAAATAGACTAGATCCTGGGTACATCTTACTCCGACACCAAAATGTTAACAAAATTAGAAGGGTTCACTGTGACAACACCTGAGTGAGTTTATTTAACTCAGTAGTTTAGAAAGTGGGAACATTAACCAAGATGGCCTTAAATAAAATATGGGTAAGCTCAATGCATCCTGGTTTCATGAACATTCAGCAGGTAAATGTATAACTCATTATAACACACATTACACAGACTCTTTCTTATTTAACCAGCAATTCCTCTTCATTAGAAATCAGTCATATAAGCCAGCCACAGGCGGAGAGAGCTGGTCTCAGAATGAGGTTTCTTTTTAAACTGCCTGCCGGATAGAGTCCACACTGGCCTTCACTCAGCTGACAGTCTGCCTGTGATTGTTTTGTCTTTACAAGTACGCTAACTTCTCAGACTTCCCTAGACTTGCTTAAGTTTGATTCCTTTCACACAGAGAAGGAAAGGCTTATAGGCAAAGTATGTGAAGTAGACCTTCTGATTTCCCTTTTCAAAAACATACCCCTTCTTCCAAAACAGCAGGGCAAGGAACATAATTACCATGCTTATTAATCAAAAGCTATAGTTTCCTTTCACGAAACAAAAACCGTTTGGGCACTTTAATAGTCTTCCTTTGTACCCCAATTATATATAGACTATAAGTCAATTTGATAAATACTACAAACGCCTACCATGTACCAGCCCTGGTAGGAATTGAAAAAAAAAAATTCCTGAATTTTGTCCTCAGAGAAAGAGTTCATTTTCCAGCATCATAAGCAGTAGCTTCGTCTGCTACAAGTACTAACTCAAATCCTATCAGCAAGTCAGTATTGCTAACCTTCTTTCCAGTTCCCAGCCCCACCTCCCTGAGCTTACCTCTGTGTGGATGTGGCAGAGGAAAACATAACAGAACGACGGTGGTGTTCCAGGAAACCATGGCTAATTAGGACACCCCAGGTTGGTAAACCATAGTTCAAGGATTCCTACATGCCTTGAGAATCCAGCACGTAGCTTAGGGCTTTGTTCATCAGTTGATTTTGATGGAGAGATGAAGCTTTGTAGAAAAACTGCAGTGATTCAGAATAATCTAATCCTTGGGCCATATCACATAAATGTGAATGTATGTGAGTGTGTGTGTGTGTGTGTGTGTGTCTGTATACATAGTGGCAAACACACTGAATGGGGACTTTTGGTCCAATACTCTACACAGCTGATGAAAGCACTTCATTCTCTGCTTTTTACCCAGAGAAAATAACATTGTGATTCATTTTGCTTAGGGCTTTTTAAAGACAAGAAATCACAGGGGAAACCCCAACTCTCTTTTTCATACCCTTCTATCAAAATGCACTTTGAAAAGACAATATATTTCCTCACCTGGGTCCTGACCTGAGATTAACCTGTGAACCACTGGAGCAAGGTTAAAGATAAAAGGGAAATAATATTTCCTGAGTGCTTATCCATGCTAAGCATTTATCATGTGCTCCTTTAGTTCTCACAATAATCCTGTGATTGTTACAACTATTATATTACATAACTTTACAGCTGAGGAAACTCAAGTTCAGAGAGGCTAAGCAACTTGCTGAAGCCACACAGCTGGCAGGTGGTGGGATCAAGGTTACTCCTTCCATTACAACATGCAGCTCCCTCTACACTTGCTCCACTGCTACTGAACATGTCCACGTGAGAGGGAAGGTACGGAACAGTGTAGAGCTGGGATTTATGGACCCTAAAGCTAATACAAATTTTGTACCCCTCTTTAAGGAAAGTATAATACAAAATTAGATACAAAAAAATGAATATTTCTTGAGAATGAGTAAAGAAATTGCACATTTTTTAAGGAAAACAGGTATCACAAACATTTTCTTTCAATTTACACTTTTGATTTTCAACAGACGTACATCCTTTTTATCACATCCAAATTTGGGTATGAACAATAATTCTAAAAAAAACATATAAAATTACTGAACTTAAGGCATACACAAGAACAAGTCAAATGTCCTTACACTGCATCCAGCTGCATGATTGGATAATTGAATTTGTCTTACACTACTTACAGTGAATTACTGATGGATTATATGAGAGTTTTGTCACCAGAACAATTATCCTTCAGGGTGTTTCTCTCACTTTGGCAGTGACTTTCTTCTGAAACCACCAAGCTTTATGGGAATAAGAAACAAGAGACAAAATAAGAAAATATCCAGAATGGGATGAAGGAACATGCACAAATACAAGAATTCTGATAAAAATCTATTCCATGCTATTCACATGAAAAAAGAAAAACCTATGTAGTGAGTCTTTAATTGTATGCTCAGTATTATCAAGCATATTCCAGATAGGAAAGAATATAGTTGGCTAGGTCTCAAACTTCCACTCACAATTTTACATTTGCCAAAGGTAAGAATTTTCCACAGCCAAGCTTCTCAAACTTTGCTTCGAGCTTTTTTAATCTCCACTACCCCTGTCCTTCCAGTGACGAGTGCCATAAACTGACTTAAAACCTTAAGACCTCTGGCCCTTGTGTTTCCTCACCATCCCTGTTGGATGAGTCATCCAGTGGATGGTAGGCGTATTCCTAGAAGTCATTCCTCACCCAGGTGGCCACAAAAGGGACTGCAAATGCCATAAAAATTTTGCACCAAACTACTTGTATCCCCAGATCAACTTTCTCTTAGCCAGATCCAAAACATGCCCATCACTCAGATGCCACCTGACAAACTATGATCACAACATCAGAGTGGAAAGAGACGATCTTGAGTGATTATATTTAAAACATCCTGCTTTGGGGTACGCAGGTGGCTCAGTGGGTTAAGCCTCTGCCTTCAGCTCAGGTCATGATCTCAGGGTTCTGGGATCAAGCCCCACATCGGGCTCTCTGCTCAGCAGGAAGCCTGCTTCCCCCTCTCTCTCTGCCTGCCTCTCTGCCTACTTGTGATCTCTCTCTCTCTTTCTCTGTCAAATAAATAAAATCTTTTTAAAAAATAAAAATTAATTAATTAAAAAAATAATAAAACTTCTTGCTTTTGCAAACTTTAGAAACACACATGACCGTGTGAACACACTGGTAGGGCCCCTTGCAGAGCCGTCATCAGATTGCTGGAGACTGGCCCCCAGTATGGAATAGATTGTACTATAGGAAAATAGAATTGAAAGAGAAGCAATCCAAGGACCAAGAGGATATTTGGTGAGTCTAACAAACTCTCTGGGTGTCCTTGTTTATTGGACAAGACTTGATTCAAAGCAGACACAAAATAAGAAAAGAAGAGTAAAACAGTCATCTATGTTTCGATGATTTTAATAAACCACAGTCTCCCAGTGAGACTGAGGGTGTCCCCCAAAAGTTGCCTCCACAACCAGGTCAAAAAAAAGAACAAAAAATAAAAAACAACTTTGCAGAGCAATACAGTACACTTCCATAATTAAGATTAGCCTTTTGACTTTTTTTTCCTCCCAGGGCAGTAATTTCTTATCTTCCTCACAAGTGTATAATGGGCCGTTATATTATTCATTGTCCCATGCATTATTTTTAAGAGCCTGTTACATATTGGAAGGTTATTGTTCTTTTTTCACCTTCTTGTTAGCTCATCAAACTCTACATATCTAGTTTCAAGAAAGGTAGATTGGTTTTCACCAAGAATTGAAAAAATAAATATGATCCCTCACCAAAAAAGAGTGTGAGCTCCCTTTATTCCATTAGATAGTGGCTGTACAGTTGATCCTTCAAAGGGAAATATCCATTAATTTCACCTCCAAAGGACACACAAAATTGACCTCTTCGGATCTAAGGCCTTCACGTATATGTCCTATATAAACAACTGCCTCTTGCCCTCCTGTTGCTACCTGAATTGGATGAGACAGACTAGGGAGCTTGAGAATGCCTTGCTTCCTGAACATAGATATTCCACAAACACATCCCACAGTCTTGCAGCCCTCTCCTGTTCCCTAAGCCCAAATGCATAACACAAGCTTTTCTGACAGTTGTAAGGTTGTGGGTGGGTGGGGGTGGGGGGTGGAAAGCAATGCTTTGCCATGCTTCTTTAGGGCTCTCTAACAGAATCACATCACAGATTCTCTTGCCATAAAGCTAGTTCACGAAAGAAAGGGAACATGAACTTGAGTTGCTGGCTACTGTGTGCCAGGGACATTCCATACATGTTTCATACATACCCTTGTGAGGTAAATACCATTATCCATATTTTTATAGATAAGGAAAGAGGTTCAGAGAGATTAAGACATTTTCCCCAAGATTCTGCTGCTGTCAGGGGCAGGACCAGTATTCTGAATCTTGTGAAGTGGAACCTACAGTATAAAGTGGGGAAAGCCCGGGCTTTGGGCTTCATTTCTGGTTCTGCACACAATAGCTGTGTGACCTGAGATGCATGGCGATGCCCCTTTACTTATCATAAAATAGGGGGAAGAACAGCACCAGCCTCAGGCTGTTACAAAAGTTGAATGAGTGGTAGATGTAAAAGGCCAGCACTTAAAAGATACATCATAATTTTTGTTACTTTCCCTTCCTCTCAAGTTTCTTGGAGGCAGAGGCCACATCTTTCCTATTATCTCCTTTTTTCTTTTATCTTAAACATATTCAGCATTTAGCAAATACCTGTGGAAATGAGCCCTGCCATGTCCAGCACTTTTTGGTGATAGCTGACACAGTGTTTTCCATAACAACACTGGGCGTTCTTATGCCCCAAATATTAAAACTTCCATTTCAACAGAATGGATGAACTATCTCACGCAACAATGCAATTAAGGTAAAGAAATGGATGGGAAAAGCATTTTTGCAATTTTTTAAACCACCGGTTCCAGCACCTCCTTTTTATTAAAAAATATTTTAAGCCAGTAGAATGTAAGGTGAAACAGACAATAATTAAGTTATCAAACAAACATTCTGAGCAGCATCAAGCCTCTGAAACAGGCATGAATGGCTAGCCTACAGGAGTACATCTGATCCAATAAGATGACCCAGGGAAGTCTGTCTTCTAGGGTTCCAAGCCTGCTGCTCAGATACTAAGCACATGAAGGCTGAGCCAGGCCCCAGGCATAAAGGAAGGCTACGCTACTATAAGAAGCAGGGTTTGGCCTACAAATACACACTTTGGCAAGAATGGGTCCATTTCTCTCCACTTCAAACACCCAGGCCTAAGCCATCATTACCTCTAGTCTAGAATTCTGCAGTAGATATCCTGCTCCTGCCCTTGACCTCTTTCATCTATTCTCACACTATAGCCAGAGAGAACTTCTAAAAACACAAATCAGGGTACCTGGGTGGCTCAGTCTGTTAAGCATTTGCCCTCAGCTCAGGTCATGATCCCAGGGTCCTGGGATTGAGTCCTGCATTGGGCTTCCTGCTCAGTGAGAATCCTGCTTCTCCCTCTCCCTCTGCCCCTTCCCCCTGCTTGTGTGTGTGCTCTTTCTCTCTCTGTCAAATAAGTAAAATCTTAAAAAAAAAAAAAAAAAAAAAACCACAAATCAGTCCATCCCGGTCCTCCATTCTCCTATAGTTCTTAGGATCAAAACTAAACTGATTATGGCCTGGAAGGCCTAATGAGATCTGGCTTCTGCTTACCTCTTTATTCAGTGAATGAATGAATTATTAACAAGTGAATTGATAGATACAGCAATGAACCACATATCTAGGATGAAGCCCAGAATGTCTTGCATAATAAAGTGACTGATACTGTTCTCACTTAACCTTTATGAAATGTCTTGAGCACACTGCAATGTGTACAGAACAACAAAGGTAACCCAGCAACTCCTACACTTCAAGACCTATATTCCAGGAGTTAGTTTCCCAAAGATGGAAGGAAAGGTAAGGTCTTTCTTGGTAATACTTGCTTTATTCTTTTTCTTTCTTCAGACTTAGAGATAATGATATATGGAGAGAAGTGAGAACAAAAACTAGGAATGCCAGGAAAAAGTAGATGTGTTACTAGGAGGAATGGAGAGAAGGAAATAAGTAAAAACATCAGGAATGGGGCAGGGAGATCAGGGAAGAGAAGAAGCAGTGAGGAAGAAATAGGCTGTCTCTTCCCGCCTCAAACAGATATTTGGCTGGGATTCATCTGAAAAGACAGAAATCAAGGTGAGTCCCTGTGATCTCAGACAGATCTGTGAGCATGCAGGAATGGACTACACTGTATGTTAATTAGACTTGAATAAAAAATAATAAAAGTAGTAGCAAGTTAAAAAAATTTTTAAAGAATGGACTACAGGAGCTAGAAAAATATATGTGTACGCTCAGCTCTCTATGTAGATGGACAGAAGGTAAGAGCTACAGCTGGATAATATTCTACTACTGCTGCCTTCATCTCTATTTGTGAAAATAATTTCCCATCAGCTCCCAAATTTCCATAGACATTGACTTACAAAGGCATTGCATGAGCAAAGAAATAAGAGATGAGTAAGCCTCTTCTGTCCTTGCTTTTCCCTTTTTCACACGGTTTTGGAGTCCTTGAGCACTAAAGTGACAGAAGCAAGTTGTAGTTCTTTAAATAATCCCACTGTTCCTGCCTTTTTTAAACTACTAAATAAGTTTAAGTATATGTATCATATACTGTATTATTTCATTATTTAACTGGTTCAAGAACTCCTTGTCTCGGGGCACCTGGGTGGCTCAGATGGTTAAGCCTCTGCCTTCAGCTCAGGTCATGATCTCCAGGTCCTGGGACTGAGACCCATGTTGGGCTCCCAGCTCAGCGGGGAGTCTGCTTCTCCATCTCCCTCTGCCTCTTCCCCTGCTTATGCTCTCTCTGTCTCTCTCTCTCTCTCTTTCAAATAAATAAATAAGTCTTTAAAAAAAAAAAAAAAAGAAGGGGCGCCTGGGTGGCTCAGTGGGTTAAGCCGCTGCCTTCGGCTCAGGTCATGATCTCAGGTCCCTGGGATCGAGTCCCGCATGGGGCTCTCTGCTCAGCAGGGAGCCTGCTTCCCTCTCTCTCCCTCCCTCTCTCTGCCTGCCTCTCCATCTACTTGTGATCTCTCTCTCTGTCAAATAAATAAATAAAATCTTTAAAAAAAAAAAAAAAGAATGCCTCGTCTCACTTTATTATTATAAGTTCCTAGAGAGTAGGAACCATGTATTCCCTCTTTCATTTGTATCCCACACAACACTCAGCACAGTGTCAGAAATATAGCAAGCACTCAAAAGAAACTCATTGCACTAAATATGATTCAGTGATTTACTGTCTTAAAAAAAAATCCTCTCTCAAGGGCATGGAAATTTGCAGTCGGACATTACAGAAGAAACTGAGAAATAATCACAACTAAAATATCAACACTAATTTCAATAAGTCAATGCACTCAACTTCTTCATGTGTACAACTGGTCTACCAGAGGAAAAAACACCATTCTGATACCCCATGATGAGAGCAGTACTGATAACAGTTCATCCATTGCCACATAAACACTGAGGAGCTAGCCCTCAATAGATGTGTTGGAAATGCTGATCCAATTCTAAAAATATCACTTCCTTTTCTCTTCAAGAAGCAATTTTCCAGGTTAATACAATTATGCAAGGAGAATACTAGCGCATCAGGGCTTCCCAGAACTCTTGTAGATTCATTAGCTGGATGTCCCAAACTCTTCTCCCATTTGTGAGGACTGGACTGAAGTTGTCACTGCCAATGATGATCTACAAAAGCCTCAAAAATACAACAGAGTCGGGGCGCCTGGGTGGCTCAGTGGGTTAAAGCCTCTGCCTTCGGCTCAGGTCATGATCCCAGGGTCCTGGGATGGAGCCCCACATCGGGCTCTCTGCTCAGCAGGGAGCCTGCTTCCCTCTCTCTCTGTCTCTGTCTGCCTCTCTGCCTACTTGTGATCTCTGTCTGTGAAATAAATAAATAAAATCTTAAAAAAAAAAAATACAACAGAGTCTAGGACTGTGATGACCACTCCTTCCCCTTGGACCCATGGCAGGAATCATTAAATGATGGAATTCATTCCCCTGAGTCTGAAGTTGGCCTCAGAACTTCTCTTGACCCAGTACTGCAACCTAAGCAGTCTCAATCAAGCACAGTGAAGAACTGAGATGAAGCCTTTTCCCATATACAGGCTAGGGCCTTTGAATCTCCCATGAAGAGCTCCTGTAAAGACAAAGGACACCTAAAAACCTCTTTACAGGAGTTTCCCCATCGTTTCTATCATCCCCATCCCCCACCAAAGTCCTCATTCTATGATGTTTATGTTAATTTAAGCAGCCAAAGTCCCATGCAATGTGCCCACCCCTGGCCTGCATTCCACAGATGTCATTACCTTCTCAGAACACTTCTTCTTCCAACTGCGTTCTCTGCTGATACCTGAATGACTATATATATGGTCCTTCTTCTCCTGGACGGCTTCTTCTTAGTGCCATAGATAATTGCTTAGTTACTCTCACAAAGTCACATAAACTACTGTGCTAATTCTCCAAAGGAGCAGGGCCCTTCTGGAAACAATGGCCTAAAAGACACTAGTGGGGAAAATTTCAGACCTAATGTTAATTGGCTAGAAGAGAGATTTGAGTGTGTAAGAGAAAAACAGAGGTATGCTCTGTCATAACTCTTGATTTTCTCTGTCCACTCAACAACCCTTTACAATCAGTCACTGCCCCAGGTCTTTCTAGATCAATTTCAGCAAACCGACTTAACCACCACATAAGAATACAGCCCATAAAACACCTAATAATTCCTTAGAAAAGTTAAAATAGCTTAACAAAGAAGTACCTGATTTCTGTGGACCCTTGGGCACATGCTAAGTGGAAGAGTTTGCTAGAACATTATACTCCCCTTCCCTCCCCCCACCAACCTCGCTTCAAATCTTAAAATCCTGCCTCTGTAAGCATTAACCTGGTACCTTCCAGTAGCTGAATAAATTAGGTATCCAATACCACTCACGTTAAGTGGCTTAATGTTTTCACCAGACCTGAATAAGCCTAGACAACAAGGAGTGGGTGGGGATGATCATGTATTTTCATTTCTTTCATGAGTCCTATTCTCTGTGGACTGGTTGTTTCTAAAGCTATGAACAAAAAAGCTTTAACTGCATGAGTAATTTTTGTTTTGTGGTACATTATTATTCACTTTCAATCATGCAACTCAGAAATGACTTGCAGGATTACAAGAGTGTAGCATAAAGTTTCTAATACAATTCAGTGGCCCTTAAGTAAAAACATGAACACCATGAACTGCAGTTATCCTGTGCAATGGCAGAAAACCGTCAAGCCCAATTATGTGAAAATGCAAGAGAACTGCTTAGACAATCTCCTCACCGAGGCTTTCCTTTGCTCATATAATAGAGGATGCTTAAGATCAAAATTCTAATGACATTAAATCAGTTTTCTGGTTATAAAACGTGCCTTTCAAGTTAGTTCAACATGGCATTCTCTGTCCTAGTAAATAGATTTGGATAAATATAATAGTTATTTCTAGAACAAAGAAGCTACTTGCCAATCAAAAGTGTATGTCTCAGGTGAAACTAGAGAGAATTTATAAGGCAAATTTATTAATGAAGAATGATTTGAGAATGCAAAATACTTGAGACACATATACCCATCCCCAGTCATAGATCGTGTTTTACAACATATAATCCACTTCCTTAGATACTTGTTCAACTGAGGTTTTGGAAAACTATTACATTAATGTTGTGTACATAGTAAGTCACAAAAAAGAGTCTGATGAATGAAGGAATGAATTCTTACATATACTAAGGAGCACCAATAAATGTAGAAAACTTAGAGCCATAACATGTAGAACAATATCTCACTTTCTTCAAAAATGCTATTACTACTCTTCTTGTTAATTACTTAATAACTTAAGGCAAATTCTCTTTTTGAAATGTTTTAAGGCATTCATTTTCCCAAAAATGAATTAAATGTGGGTTAAGCTACTGTGCATCTATATCATTTTGATATTGCATGTATTTTTTTCCTATTTTCATAGATTTCATAAAATCCAAAGGTTGCATAATCTTGCCAGCGTTATTAAGTCATTAGCAGACAAAGATAAAGACTCAGGAGTTCCGTGCTTTAGTTTATCTAACATTCTGCTTCATAGCCAACCAGGTATCACAATGAAAATTTCCCTCAGCTGGTGCCTCAAATACTTTATTTTTAAAATACAAATGATTTGACCAATAACACTGTAGTTTAAAAATGTTTTCTGCCCTGTTGGTCTCTGCCATGATCTCCTCTGGATATAGTTCAATTAGATGGCTTCTCACTTTTTCACAAGTAGCCTGTTTTTGTAAAAAATTGAAAAACTTTGAAAAAGAACTATAAAACGTTTTCACTGTCAATAGAAAAAGAAAAAAAAAAAAATGGATTGCTTGAGCCAGACACAGCTCCCTGTAGAGCTAACCTTTTGATCCTGGAGTCCTTTCATGCACTTAAGTCTTCTCTAGAGTCAATGGGAGTGTTGTGTGTGCAGGGCTGCAGGATCAAGTTCAGTCAGTTCAGTCTCTTCTTTAGTACTCTGTAGCCAAGTGGGGTAGCCAGCTGAATCTGGTTTAGTTAAAAAGTTGGGGGTTGGGGGGGAGGACCTTTCCTGATGCTTTGAAGTCTTTTGGGCAGTGTAATAATATCAGGATTTGTAGGAGGTTATTTTGCATAATCCTTAATAAGATATTCTTATGCTTTCAAAAAGTTAGTGGTAGAAGAAAAGCAAGAACCTTCAGTACTCATCTGAAGTATTTTTTTAAAGTTCTGCCTAGAAATGACCCAAAATGCATTTTAGGAAGATGTATAATCATCGGACTGCCCAACCGTGTGTCTGTGTAGGAATGTGCCTAAAGCTACTCTCAAGAGATACATTTTTTAAAGAAAGATACAAATGCCCACTTTTTTAAAGAAAGAGATATAACATCCGTCAAAAAAAATGTCCACAGAAAGTAGAATGGTGATTGCCGGGGGCTGGGGGGAGGGGAGAATGGGGAGTTAGTATTTAATGGGTAGAGTTTTGCCAGATGAAAAGGGGTCTGGAGGTGGATGATGGAGAATGTTGTGCAACAATGTGAATGTACTTAATGCCACTGACCCATACACTTACAAATAGTTAAAAAGGTAAATTTTATGTTATGTCTATTTTTTTTAAAGATTTTATTTATTTATTTGACAGACAGAGATCACAAGTAGGCAGAGAAGCAGGCAGAGAGAGAGGAGGAAGCAGGCTCCCCACTGAGCAGAGAGCCTGATGCGGGCTCGATCCCAGGACCCTGGGATCATGACCTGAGCCGAAAGCAGAGGCTTTAACCCACCGAGCCACCCAAGCACCCCTGTTATGTCTATTTTTAACCACAATGTAAAGCTCTATGGAAAATGTAAATCTTTAGAACTGTCTGAATACTGATAGTATTTATAATCAGGAAAATTAGAACTCTGTTAACTGAACAATTCCTGCATGGTTTGTATTCAATTATTCATTTTTCTCCTTTAAATGAGTACAAAATACTCTGATGAACACAAAGAAGCTTGCTAGAGGAGTCTACTATTTGTAAATGGATTAAGTATCCCTGCGACTAATCCAAGTACTTGAATTGAAACAGGCACTCTTTCCTTGAGAATCTTTATCACCTGAACCCCACAAGTACTCAGTGATGAGGACATTTTCCCAGGCGAGGCCAGAGGCCTGAGCAAAGTGACTCTGCTCTGCCAAGTGGAAGAAGGGTAAAGAATAGGGAAGTACAGAGGCACATCACAGAAGCCACAAAATCTCCCTGCTGGAAACCCATTACACTTTATTATTACCAAGAAACTAAGGTTCATTTTCTGGTATTTTGGCCTGGAAATTAAGACTTTAAACTAACACACACACACACATACACACAAAAAAAGAATTTAACACCATTGGACACAACCTGTTTTAAAAATAAGCATTTTTTAAATCACTTTGTAGAAGGGTACTAAAACCTCTGTAATTTGTTAGTATTGGGAATTCAGAAGGAATTTAGGCAGTAGCAACTTGGGCTTGAAAAATAAAAGTGCCTCACTAAACAAGTGATGGTCCTGACACTAAATGTGAGATTAGGAATGATTTTCTCTCTGGTTAAACACACACACACACGCATTTCAGACGCTAAAACAAACAGAAGAAAGGTGAACATTGTGTTTAGTAGTTGGGTGTGCCATTTCAATATATATAAATAATTAACTTATTTTTTCCCACTTTTTTGGACTCCAGATATTGGAAACCTAATCTTTGCTCCAAATGACTACCATCTTTTTAACAAATCTTTTTAAAACTTAAGTAGTGGTCCTCAGACAAAAAGATACTGTACTAAGAGGTAAAATCTCCACGTTATCTTCTTTGCTATCTATGACAAATGAGAACCATGGCTCCACATGTTCACTTACCAATATACTCAACTAAAGGAAGTATTTTGTTACCTGTTTGGAGTATATTTTAAAATTATAAAATTAAATTACTTCAGCAGGACAAAACATATCTCTGGTGTTTCAAGAGAAAACCACTGGACAAAGAGCAGACAATGCATAAAAGAAATATATAATGGCCAATAAATATGCAGAGATATTCAACTTTGCTTATAATGTAAGCATTGCAAAAAAAAAAAAAGTACAGCAATTTTTCTATCAGAATGGCAAATTAAAAAAAAAAAAACAACAACCTGACACCAGTAAGAATGTAGAGGAAAACTTGTAAAACAGATAACTTTGTGTACTGTTGATGATAGTGTAAACTGATACTATTTGAGCATAAATTTACCAGCCTGGCAACTTTATCTCTGTCAAACTATTAAATATTTCTACATTTGACCCAGCAATTCCACTTCTCAGAAGTTGCCTTAAACAGATCATTGTACATGTAAACAAAGAAGAGGCAAAAAGATATTCACTGCAGCATAACTTATAATGGTGAAAAATTAGAAATAAATCATGCCCATTAACAGAAGATTGATTAAATAAATTATTGCTCATTTATTCATCAATAATTGGTTTATTCCAGGCCGTATTCTATGTACAGTATACATAATGCATCCATTAAACAATATTTATTTATAATTATTAACAGTTCATACAGTATTATCTCATTTATGTAAAAGCACATGTGTACTTATATATATATGGATATATATACATTGGGAGACATCTGTAAGGATGATCACCAGTGTATTGTCATATTAATGGTGATTATCTCTAGGACTTTTATGTTGTTAATCTCCATACAGGATTCCCCCACTATCTGAAAGGAAAACATTCCCATGAAACTTCTCATAAGCTGAAATGAAGCAAAGAAGAAATTAACATTGATTGACATGGAAAACATTTTAGTATTCCCAGACCCAAAAAATTACCTCTCTTGGGCTTTTCTGATACATCCATCTTGCTAATGGATGCACACCAAAAAAATCAAGATAAAGCACAGACGCCCACAGACACAGTTCAAAGCTCTGGCCGCTGGATGCTGAGATGCTGAGTGTCTGGGGAAGGAGCTGGGAGGGGCCGTTCTTGCTGCTTGGGGTGGTGTACTACCTCCATATGGCTGGTGGCAAGACAAATGCCCAACACTATTTTCAGTTTTCACCTTTTTTCCTAAAAGCGAAAAATTTTTTGTTTTCTTTCAGTTACTGAAAGCAGGTTAATATTAATGCAAGTCTTTCATCAAAGCAAAGTAGCATAAAGTAAACTTTCAAGAAGCTAGGGATACCTACACTTTTCTGTACTGTTCAACTATCCTTACAAGGTAACTATATCACTTTTATAATCTAAAAATATCAGGGGCTTATTCATTTTGAAAGGATAAAAAAGGGAACCGTTGGTACAACTTCATCCTATTAATATGCAGAAGAAAATACCAGACAGCCACAGAATTCCAGAAATCCAGCTGCAGTTCTAAGATGTAAGACACAAAAGCAGATGCCTGCCCACAAGGATGAGGTAAATAAAGATGAAGCACAACGGTTTCATAGAACTCAAGTGCAGAGTGCAGCTGAATGTACTCTATTAAACTGGAAATCCAGGCCAGTAAAGTCCCCAAAGACTACAAAGCCTAAAAACTAGTAACAATAAACGTATCATACACAGGGCTTTTCTATAACTTGGATGTTAGTTGCCTTGAAATACTGCCCTTTTAACAGTTTATAATGTCGATTTTTTACTTTATATATATCATTCCCTTTTCCTTTAAAAATGATTTCCCATGAACCTTCCCCATCCCTTTAATCCTACAAGATAGTTTTTAGTCTGAGCAGGTGCCAAATGCATAGCTTGGTTAAAAAGTTAAAATATTCTTAGCTTTCCCTAAATGCTGACTCTCTCAGCCAAAGTATCAGCGTGCATCAATAGCCCAACCGTAATGCAAAGTAATTCCTTTTCCTGCTATGAGTACAATCAACAAGATGCGCATCATAAAGACAGATAGAGAAACCATACATAACACAGAATGATATACCAGAAGTCATGCTAGAAATTCTGTCATGATTCTATAGAATCTGAATGTATGAATAGCTGGCCAACATGAACATGAATGGAAACATACAACCCCATCAGGTCTTTAAACTGTTAGGAAAGAACATTCACAGAGCTCTCATTTAATGCACTGAACAATTATGTAAAAGTCTGGGATTCTATTGTGAGAGGAATACTAACTATTCACCTTGGAATATATTTTAAGTGTTTGTTGTTACGTTGCTGTTTACTCTTACTGGATTACTTTACATTTTTATACCTTGTACTAGGTGTGCATCACAAAGCATCAGCTTTCTATGACCTGTTTAAAACTTCTGCTCCAGGTTTTTAAGATGGAATCAAATCCCAGCAGTAAGCAAATACCTTGCTTTCACAGTTTTTACAATAAAAATTGAAAACGAAACTTGAAGACATTTGGTTGAGTCAAACAGAACCAACAAAGCAAGTACTGTAGTCTGGTGTCTTTTATTAGTCCAACTTTGAGTTCTGAACAGCAAGCTCCCTTGACCAGAGGGAAGTCTTAAGTGCATGTGTGCACGCGCACGCTCGCCTTGAACCCTACCAAGGACCCATCAGATGGATCAAACATTCTAGCTTTGCTCCTTTCAAAAATTGTTTCAAGGAATCAGGATAATTTGCCAGTAGATTTTTAAAAGCTGAAAAACTATTCCGGAACATATGACCTTTCTGATTAGAGAGAAGGCATACACAGACTACCAACCAAATCCAAGCTTCCAGCTGCCGTTGTCAAGCAAAGCTGAAATAAGCAGTTCACTATTGTGAACCTGGGCCAGAAGCATCAAGCTCTTTCTGGTGTCTTGGCTTACTCACCCATTTGTTATATTCTTCAGATGAAAATTCCAACTTCAAGCAGTCTGCTGGTGTTCCTAAGAGTAAATCAGGTTTTATAGACCTGAATATCATTTAGGAACAAAGAAAATTTAGGAAGCCCTAAAAATATCAGACTGACCCATTAATTTTGGGGACATTCACCAGGTTAATAGAAGAAATAGCTCTGGTTACCCCTGTTGGGGAAGGAAAGGTAAAAGTTTAGGTTTCTGGGCTTTACATTAATAATTCAAAGGTAGAGAGTGGGATGGGAGATTGAGCATAAGCCCCTTCCTTTCCTGCCAAAGCACATCCTTGCTGCAGTTGCTTCTCTATGAATCTTTGTGAATGGAACATTAAAGGAAATGACTAAAAGAGAAAGAATACACCATGTTCATTAGACTGATGCTGCATAGTAAAAAGTTACTTTCATTCTCTTTAATGACATTTTTGTAGCATGATGTCAGAAGTAGTTTAAAACACAGTTTTAATCTCAAAACTTCTTAGAATAGTTGAAAGAAAAACCTCTAAAAACTGCAGTAGTACAATATCTCATTTTAACTACTCAGAAACAAAGAGTTTACATTTGGTTTAGACTGTATGTGTATGTGTGTTTTCATAATCAGCAATGAATATTAAATCAACCCCTTCTTATACGTCTATTGCAATAATGTCTGAAGCAACCAAAAATATTTTATAAGCCAGTATCCAAAGTTTCAGTGCTTAAAACAATACTTAAATATTGTCAAAGCTCTTGGGTAATGTCTAAATGCTGAACTAAGGGCGCCTGGGTGGCTGAGTGGGTTAAGCCTCTGCCTTAGGCTCAGGTCGTGATCCCAGGGTTCTGGGATTGAGTCCCGCGTCAGGCTCTCTGCTCAGCAGGGAGCCTGCTTCCCCCATCTCTCTCTGCCTGCCTCTCTGCCTACTTGTGATCTATCTCTCACTCTCTCTCTGTCAAATAAATAAGTAAAATTTAAAAAATAAATAAATAAATAAATATTGAACTAATTTTTTAAAAAAGTTCAGTTCAGCTGAAAGTATTGTACTAACAGCATATTTAACAAAAATAACACACTGAGTTGTTTTTAAAAACTTAAATTCTTGTGGTACTATTTATAATTATATACTTATTATTGTCATGGCAATACAATTTGGGGATTATTAATAAGGTTAGAAAAACTCTCCCACTAAATGGTCTCTCCAAAATTCCATTCATGTCCAAAATCCCATAATTGTAATTAGTTTATTAATATGCACTAAATGGAACACTCCTTCAGGGATGCACACATACTTTTAAATATCAAAAGCTTGAAGGAAGGAGTAGTTTTCACGAACACATAGAAGCTATGCTATTGAGGAAAAAAAAATTATTGCAGGCTTTAAAAAAAAGAAAGAAAGAAATTACAAGGGCCCTTAACACTTTATAGACCTTACTCTTACTCAGAATTCTTTAAAGAGTGCATATAAATGTTCTAGCCTGTGACAAGGCCATATTCTTTATCTCCTACCCACCCCTTCCTCAATCACTACTTCCCACCATACAATTAAATATCAAAATTGAGCCATGGCAAAGTGAACAGTGACTCAGTAGCTCCTAAAACAGCTGAAGGCATGAACTAACCTGGCACTTCATACCTGGCCAAACTGAGGTCAAACTGAGACTCAAAGGACCAGCAAAGAGCTTCCACAAGCCATCTGGTTGACCCTCCAATGCGTTAGGCAAGGGCCCACCTATCTAAACCATTCCTCCCACATCAGTTTCTATCTTATTTCCAAACATCTCCAGAAAAAGAGATTCCATAATAATCCATTCCAGTGATTAACAAACCTCACTTTTTTGGGAAATTCTTCCCTATGTCCAACCTAACTCCACCTCTGCTGAAGTTAAAGACCATTTGCTTCTGTTCTCTTCTCCGTAGCAAGAACAGCTGGTTACCGGTCTCCATATAATAACCCTTCATACACTTGAAAACTTTTATTAAGCCACCCACCAGTTTCTTTCTTCCAACCAGAATAATCTTAGCTCCTTTAACCTTCATAAATCCTATTTTCTAACTTTTGGATCAATTTTTTTCTTCCCTATATAATAGCCCTGGATCACTAAACATGAAATCCAAGATGTTAAGGCATTGAAGTGGACTAGAGAGACAGTTTTGAGGACTGTTAAACAGGGAAGGAGAGATGGGGTGGACAGAACACTGGAAAAAGATAAACTAGAATTTAATGCATGAAACCAAGATAGTCTTGGAAATTTAAATCTTAGTTATTCTAAATTTTTCCCCAATTTCTTGAAGAGCCCTTGTGTTTTCAAGACTGGCATCGGATAACATTACATTCAGCTGCAAGTTTTGTGAACATCAATCTTGCCCAACGCTTGGAAAACATGCTGTCCAAGCCACACTTCAGTACAACTTTAGACTGCAATAAAACAGCTAGATAATATCAATATTGGCTGACTCAGAAGAATGCAAATCTCTAGTAACTCATCAGCTAATAAATGCTGAATGCAAACGTTTAAGTCACACACCAAGACACATGGTTTGACTCTATCCCAATCTTTCATCAAGACATAGAGCATAATCATGCCTGAGAAGAACATTACTTGTCCTGAGATGGTCAAATGTGCCTTGTATTTTTTTTTTTTTTTTTAATCTAAACCCCAGGGGATTGAAAGTCCTGCAAATGTCCAAGTGTTTCTTAGAGTCTGCTGGGTTCCTGTGCCTCAAGGAATGTGCCACACATAAGTCACCAAAAGTTTTCTTTACAAGTTTTTTTTTCAATCTTTATTAAGTAAGAATCCAAGAATAAATGCATTCAGATGTATGAAGTTTATCTGTTTACTCTTGATTATAACAGGATACTGGAAAAAAAAAAAAAAGAAAGAAGGAAGGAAAGAAAAAAAGGTTTTGCAAGATTGAAGAAGAAGCCTTCCCTAGTTTGTGGCCTCAGTAAGGTTAAATCCTGATTAGATAAACTTTGGCAAGATGCCGTTTCTATTATGTCAATTTTCACAAAGACCAAGTCGTTTTACGCGTACTTGTTTATTAAATACCGCAATTCAGCCTCAGAACTTTTTCTTCTTATCGCATACTTTTTCCCATATGTGGTTAAGTTTGTATTTGTCAACTGTAGGTCAAATTCTATTCTTAAGGACCAAGGCAGGGTGCCTTAAAAGTTATGTGCATGTTCCTGCATACATTTGCGAACTGTGTGTATGAATGCGTATTCGGAATGTGTCTTTAATTTACCATACGGTTGTGTGGACAAGTTGGTCTTTCACTGATTGAAAATGTATTGAGCTACTTATCAAAAACAAATTGTTGCCATCTGTGAAATAAACGACTAAAGATATTACTATAATGAAATTCAGGAATCAAGATCGATGAGGAGATGGATAGTTTTAATATCCAAATTTTACATTTGTTTTTCAAGAGGTTTTTCAAACCTCTGCGTACTTAGAGGAGGTTCAGACGCTCACTGCAAAGATGGGCCCTTACCTCCTGCGGTGAAGCCTAGGGTAAAGTTCTTGACAGGCTTAAGGCATTTGCATTGTAATGCAGAATCCAGAAATCCAGATGTAGGGTGGGCTCCTTTTGTGTGTCTTCCAGCCTGACTCCCCTGACTTCCACCATTGTAAATTTAGGTGGGTAGCACAGAACCTGACAGACAATCAGGTTCAATAAATAGTTGCTGAGTATATGAATCGGGGGAAAAAAACGGTCATAGATTCTAGATCATATCTTAGTGCTATCAACATTTTGCTAGAGCTGATGAAACTGAGGCAAAGAGAAGTAAAAGTCTTGTCTATATGGCATAAGCTGAACTAAGGGGTCGGGTATTCTTTTTAACCAGGTGTATTTTGACCACCTGACTTTACAAAGATATCATGGAGTATTAGGACCCCAAATTACAATGCTTGATCACACCACGGTATTTGTTAGATGTCTATATTGTCATGACCTACAATACCTGCCCAGAGTAATCCAGGCTATTAATTAATTCAGGGCCAAGAATCAAATACAAGCATCCTGGCTTAGGGTTGAACCTGCTCCCCATTACACCACCATCTGAATTCCTTTGTGACTAGTTATTGCTGCATTCCATTGTCATAAACTGAACCCCCACAGAAGAGTGCTATATTAAAATTGTGTTGGCTATATTTCAAAACATCGCCTATTTGGAAGCACTTTCCTCAGAAAAAGGCATAGCAATAACTTCAGTGTATCTCTAGAGTCACAAAATCTAAAGATCAGGAAAACATTCAAGTAAAATGTAACACATGACTTTTCTTTAAGGACTGAAAGAAACTTTGCTACTAATGGTTACAATTCTCTAAAGTCAAAGTGTTAAAGAGTTATTCAATGCATCTAAAACATGGTTACCTTGTGCTTAAGACTTTGAAGCTTGGTCATTTTAAACTCTGTTGTATTTAAATTGCCATTTGTCACATTGAATCTTCATTGGTCCCCTCTTCCTTCCTCCAACAGTTCCCCTTCCCCCTAGGATAAGGAGCCCTACCCTCCAATCCTGGACTACCTATACCTCCTCGCTTATAAGGATTTTTAGAAGCTCAACCAAACCAGACTCTAGTTACTGGACTGTAAATGACAGTATTCTTTAATATGTTATCATTTCTGAAGGGCTTTATATTTTAATAGAAGAGGAAATCTAAGCCAGCCAGTTTGAAAGTTAAAGGAAGAAAAATGTAAATTATTGATCTCTGAGTTCATCACACTAAATAAAAATATAAATCTGGGGGCGCCTGGGTGGCTCAGTGGGTTAAAGCCTCTGCCTTCAGCTCAGGTCATGTTCCCAGGGTCCTGGGATCGAGCCCCGCATTGAGCTCTCTGCTTGGCAGGGAGCCTGCTTCCTCCTCTCTCTCTTTCTGCCTACTTGTGATCTCTGTCTGTCAAAATAATAAATAAATAAATAAAAATCTTTAAAAAACTAAAAAATAAAAAAAAGAATATAGTATAATACATAGAACATACAAAATATGTCTTAATCAACTGTTTATGTTAACAGTAAGGCTTCTGGCCAACAGTAGGCTAGTAGTGATAAATTTGGGGGACAGTCCAAAGTTATACATGGATTTTCGACTGTGGGGGAGGGGGCTAACCCTTGCATTGTTCAAGATTCAACTGCACTTTTCTTCTCTATACTTTGAAATGAATGTCCTAGACTAGAATTGATGTAAAAATTGGTACAATGATGATGAAATTTTGCTTAAATTTTGACTAATTCAAAGTTTGAAAAGAGCAGAACAGAGCCTCTCTTACATGGCATGCTGGGATGTAAACCAGGCTCAACTTTCTGTAGGAAAACTGATAATATGTACCAAGAGTCACATGTATATAACATTTGACCCAGTCATTTGACATCTAAAAATTTTTCCTAGGGAAATAAACACACACTCAAAAATTGGGACAAAATATCTGTGTAACATGTTTAAAAGCAAAATAAAATAATTTCAAATCAACCACAATGTCCAGCAATAGGAGATGATTAAATAGAAATGGGCATCCTGGATGGGATTACTGTGTAGCCACTGTGGTGAGCCAACTCTGGCTATGTACACCAACTAGAAAATACCCACCCAGTGAAGCCACCTAAAAAATCCCATAGTAGAAAGTGGCATGAATGAAATGACTCTATTTAAAGGAAAAACTCTCACATCACAGATACTCATATACATTTACATACTTCCTTTTTTTTTTTTTTTTAAATGACCGTTAAACATTCCCTGGAGGTGATTCCAGGGAATATAACTGACCTAGAGTGAATGAGTTGACAGTGTGTGGAGAGAAAGTTTAATTTTCAGCTTTATAAAACAAATTATTGCTTAAATCTTTATACTCAGCAAGTATCTACTTTATAGTTCAAAAACAAAAATAAAAAGCTTTTAAAAAATCATGTTTCAGAATAAGGACACGGAAACAACTCCTAGTATTTTCTCAAGTGAAAAAAAAAAAAAAAACCCAAGATACGAAATAGCTCAAACCAATATGATCCCAACTCTGTAAAAAAAAAATAAATCATAAATGGCACAGAACATAAGAGAAATATAGAGTCAAAAGGAACGAAAAGATACCCACTATTACTGGTTAGTTCTGAATGGTAAGACTAAGATCATTTTTCTTTTTTTCTGAATTTCATTAATTTTCTGCAATGAACACAGATTACTAGTATAAGAGAGAAGAACAATAAATATTATTCTTAATACATTAAACTTTTTAATTGTCAGTTCAATACATTAATGGTATTTGCTTTTCTAACGTTAAAGCTTACACTTTCTGCCATCATCGACATTCATTTTAATTTCATAGTGTTACTCTGAAGCCTGAGATGTCAAATTTCTACAGATGAGCATCCTTTGAGCTCACTAGGATGTGCATGTTCTAACAGACTTAAAATGTTAGATGAAAAAAGGGACTTTATATAGCAGACTGATGCAGCTGATGAAACTGAGGTCCAAAGAGTTAAAGCGGTTTTCCAAAAGCTCAAATCTTTTCATTTAACGGAAGAGCTGAGACGAGAATTGATTCTCCCAGTCGAGTGTTTTTCCATGACATGATGCTGCTGTGTTTTGGAAGAGAATCAGCAAAACCACAACAAAAATAGCACTTTAAGAAATGTACAGCAAAATGGCAAATGGACAAAATTTGTATGTAACTTCATGGAGAATTGTTAAATCCAGCAAAATACTACATTCCACTCTCAAAAATACCAATTGGTCTTTCAGAGAAATCTATCTAAAGAAATGACTAGATTGTACCTAGAAGGAATTATAAAGAAACTTGATTTTTATTTTAATAGTAACACAATTCAAAGCTTAAATGAAAACATCTGGTTTCACTTTCTTTACTGATTATGATAGCTAGAGATGCTGAGACATCAAGCATGACTCTGTTATTTAATATGCAAATAAAATTTTTGGCTTAAGTATAAATCTTATACTTTCAGTTGTGCCCCTTGCAGTTAATTTTTTTTTTTTCATGTCCCCTCCTGGATCCAAAAAAGCTTGAAGTAGAGTCATTCATTAAGAAATGCATCCTTCCCACAAAATGTCTACAGGCACAATTCCACCTAAAAAGTAGAAAAAAAAGTAGACCCTAATTAATTAGAATCTAGATCACTGGGTTTGTTTGTTTTTTTTCACTCTTCCCCAAAGTTTGTGACCCAAACCCAAGGATGAAAGACCAAATGGGGTTGGGAGGGAGGTGACATGACAAAGGGATCAATTTCTATTGTAGCTATGAAATAGAGCATTTATTATGAAACAGGTACTGTGCTAAGTGATTGTCAAAGACTACCAACGTCAGATGAGAAACTTGAGATGTTCATAGTGGAAGTAGACCCCCAAAACTGTTCTCACACTGCCTAGCTCTCTCTCTCTGCACCCTCTATACATATATATACACATACACACCAAAACAAACAAACAAAAACATCCATAACTCTCAGTTCTCTTATTAATCAGATAAAGGAGTTATGGATATTTTTGAACAGAGTATTGGGGACTTTCACCCTTGGTAATGGAAACCTTGCTGTGGCTCTGTGTTTCATAATGCTAAACATGTAATTCTGGATCTCAACAATGAACTACTTCTTGGAGCAACACATCCTCAAATTCAAGGGGCTTGGGCCTATCTTTTTCTCACAGGGGGTCCTCTCTTAGTTGGGAACTATGCAAATACATTCACTGATATTCAGAGGTTACCAGAGTGTGGTGTGTATTCATTCATGTCAGGCAATGTGACATTTCAGAAAATGGGGGGCTGAGAGACCCTTCTCCATCAGTGTTTATTTCACCAGACCTGGATATAAAGTTGATAATGCTATCTGAACCAGAAGGAGACACTGAGGAGAGAATCCGGATAATAGGGTACAAATATTTGTACTTTTGTACAAATATTTGTACAAATATTGACCTTTCCACAGTCAAATGCCAGTGTTTCACTTCACAATATCCCTAAATTTGAAGTGGAGGAGGCAAACTCCAGAATATTCCTTCATTTATTTAAGCAAGCAGAAATTAAAGCAATGGAGAAAAAGAAATGACACACAAATCGCAGTTAACTACTGTTAACTTTTTAGAAATAAATAAATAAACTAACCAGTTCACACAGCTAGGATTTTTAAAAATATGTTATACAACATTTTTTATGAGATGAGGACAAATGAATAACATTCAAAGTGGCAGCAGGATATTCAAATAGGCAACGGCCAAGTTATACCACTAAACTTGTATCTTTTAAGCCGAATCCCCACAGATTTGTGTCTAATGCCACATAGTAACAACTTCTGTTTATAACCCACTGAAGGTCACAGTAGTAACTGTGATATCCTAAAATGCCTACCAAATAAATCAACTAGATTAAATTCTATTTAGTGTAGTCATACTAACCAATATATCTCATATTTTTCTCATATTTTAATTGCTCGTATACTGACAAGCCACATATGATAACACAGTCCAGTTTTGGGGGGAAAATAATAGCCCAGTCCTGAACATTTAAAACTACACCTGTTCTACTTACTACAAGTATGACAAGTAAAACAGAAAAGAGACAGAGCTACACTGACAATCCAGGAAGCTCTAAACACTGCATCTGATATTACATATTGATATATTTAAGCATGTCCAAATTTTTACATCAGTCCAGATCTCACAGCCCTAAATAGACATAAACCATGTTCTAAGTTCAGAAATCAACCTGGTTTCTCTCATCCAAGCTTCCTGAATATTCTGACCACAGCCCTACCACCACCTCCCTCCCCCACGCATACTTTTTCACCATCTGAGACACTGCAGAGCAAGGGAAAGAAAGGCAAAAGAAGAAGTCTCATGACTTTTGAAATTGGAAAGGGAAGCTGTTTTGAAAAGAAGGGGGGAAAATTACAGTTTTGCTTAACTCTAGTATTGAGTGCTATTGCTTGATTATTCTTTGTAAGATACATTTGTCCTTTTTAGCCATTTATTTATTTATTTAATTTATAAGATGTGAAACTAATGTAAAGAAACTTCTTCCACACACAAAAATCACTTTGCCCTTGGCACCTGACAACATCCTGCCCCGCCCCAGATCATAGCCTGCATGATAGGGCCTTGCCCTACGTCCTTAAGTCCTAGGAGCCTAAATGCTAAAATGAGGAGCCTAACACAACTGAACTGGGGAAAACACAAAGTAGAAATTTATCTCCCTTAGAAAAATAAGTAAAATACATGTTAAGGAAATGGGTAATTCAGGGAACCAGAGTATTTAAACAAATTCCCAGATGTTTGTCCTGCTGTCTGAACATTTTAAAAAAGGAAATGGCTTTTCATTATTTCATGAATCCTCCTTCGTTGTGAAGACAATTTCAAGGCCCCCAGCATTCAAAAGAGAAAGCCTCAAACTTGTCAGGGTCCCACTGTGTCTTGGGCTCCATGAATGTTCCAGAAACCCACAGAAAAAGCTTAGGCCTGAAAACACGTCTGATTTTTGACCTCCCAACCTCCCAAATCTGTGTTTATATAATTCATGATTAAGATGGACTTATGAAGCTCGGGTAAAAATCCCATTTCATATTTCACCAATCAAAATTTCAAAATAATTGAAACAACAGTCATTTTAACACTAATAGCACAGGTAGGGTGACCATAAATCCCCACACCTTCCTCTGGACATCACATGCCTGCACTGGGAAGCTTTAACTACTTCTGGCAGTACCAACAAATGTGGTTAAAAATCAAGAAGGAAATGTCCAAATGTGCACACTCAGCTATGTGATTTTCACTAAGACTCAAAAGAAATTCTCAAACAATTTTCACCGAATTTGGCTTGCCTTTCTTGCCTGTAAATTGCAATACTGCCAAGTTACAAATTAAAGATTCTGCCAATTTTTCAATTTTGTGAGCAAAGAAAGAAAAAGTCAGCATACTTCCCCTAAAGGGATAAAGTGTGTGTGTGTGTGTGTGTGTGTGTGTGTGTGTGTGTGTGTATGTTAACACTTGGTTGTAACAGTATACCATAACAACATATGGAACACTTATTTAAATTTTCCAAAATAACACACACACATACACACACACACAGTATACAGATCATGAAAAAAAATGTTAAATCTGGATTGAACTGAGAGGGACTAGAAGAGAGAGTTTTTGTAGTTCTTCATGCTAATACCCACAAACACTAGTGCTTCAATTTAGACAATTTACCACCCTTCTACATCTTTATTCTAATGTAACCCACATCACAAATGTGGTCAAGTGACCAGTTTCAGCCTCCACACAAATAAATTTATCTTCTAAAAAAGTCCCCAAAGCAAATGTACAGCCAAAGAAAGACTCATCCTGGCCGGGGTGGTGGTCACAGTGGCAGAGGTGCTTCTAGGGTAACGTCTCATTGAGGCCTGAGAATGAGGTCTGAAATCAAGAAGGAAATACTCAAAAATGTCCTGTAGGCATTAAGAGCCACAGCCACAGAGCCTGCTAATCAGCCTTCCTCAGACTTTGTTGTGTTTTAAGAAACACAGAATACTGAGATAGACTTTAAAGATAAATGCTGGAAAATATCTACTCCCAAACCTTAAAAACTCTCTCCTCCTTCCCAAGGCTAGGAGAGTGGTGCATTTCCTGTCAAATACTAAACATAAATAGCCAGGATGTCATTGCAGATGAAAAGTAAAAGCTCTAGTGTGAGGACCAAGAACCTGTGTCCATCCCTGGCAAGAGTCCACCTCACTACAACCTTTCTGGAGGTTAGCTTATATGCATCAAACTGGCTGCTCTGGGGCTGCATGACGTCCCCTAATAGTCTTAAATGAGCCATGGGGGAAACTATTCACCAAAATGCTTTCCCATTTAATGTGTTATATTTTACATCACCTATATCTGCTTTGAAGACTTCCCGTCAACATTTGCCACCCCTTGGCACACAGATTCTCTAAGTGGGTTTGGATTCTTAACTTCCACTGGTAGAGTATAACCTCATCCCTGCCCGCAGTGTCAGGGGGCTGGGGACTGTTTTTCTTTAGGCCACTGGACTGTAATCAAGTGGTCTAGATATTTTTCCCAAATGCTGATCTAAGCAGACTTCATAAGAACTGCTGGAAAATTTGTTTCCAATGGAGAGTAATGGGGGCACCTGGCTGGCTCAGTCAGTAGAGCATGTGACTCTTGATCTTGGGGTAGTGAGTTCAAGCCCCACATCAGGCATAGAAATTTAAAAAAAAATTTTTTTTTTAGGCAAGGAGAGGCAGAGGGAGAGAGAATCTTAAGCAGACTCCATGCCCAGAGCATGAAGCCCAATAGGGGGCTCAATCTCACAACCCTGAGATTATGACCTGAGCTGAAATGAATAGTCAGACACTTAACCAATGGGGCCAACCAGGCACCCCAATTAAAAAAAAAAGGGGGGGGGCGCCTGGGTGGCTCAGTGGGTTAGGCCGCTGCCTTCGACTCAGGTCATGATCTCAGAGTCCTGGGATCGAGCCCCGCATCGGGCTCTCTGCTCTCTAGGGGAGCCTGCTTCCTCCTCTTTCTCTGCCTGCTTGTGATCTCTCTGTCAAATAAATAAATAAAATCTTTGGGAAAAAAAAAAAAAACTTTTTTAAAGTAAAATAAAATAAAATAAAAGTAAGGCCCCACCTCCAGAAAATCTGACTATATAAAAGGGAGGAATGATTTTGTTTTTAACAAACTGCTCAAGTGTTGCCTAGCTTGAGAAACAATGTTTCAGGAAGCAAAAGTCTAGCCTCAGCAAGGGAGCCTCAGAATGCTGTTGGATCTCAACAGACCTCAGGCATCTGTTACAGCACATTTTCATAATTTACCTGTTTATATGTCTCTTTTACCCACTAGACCTGAAGCTCCTTTTGGACAAGGAACTTCTCTTAATATCTCTATCTACCAGCTCAGTACAATTCTTCTACATCCAATAAGTATTAGGCATTGAATTAATTACTAAAAAAAAGAACAATAATAATTCATCAAAATCAGATCCCACTGGACTAGAAGTTCTTTTTCATCAATAGATTGCTAAAATAAACCTGTCAGAGTTCATATGCTTTTTATCCTGTGATATTAAATTAAGTTAAACAATTGCTTTTGGGTTTTAACAGTGCTCCATGAGGTAAACAGGATAAGAATAATTATCTGTTTTAGTTGAGGAAACAGGACAAGGAGTGATAAAATGACTAACAAGTACTTACAATTTTTAGTATCTGCATAATGAAGGATGCATGGTGGGGTAATGAAAAAGCACAGTCTGTATTGCTGGGTTTGAAATGGAGCTCTGCCATTCACTAGTGTGATCTTGAACAAGTTATATTTCAATTTTCTGAGCCTCCCTTTTTTGTGTATGTACTATATATACAGGGACAGACAGCAGCCCTGTCTGAAAGATTAAGTGAGTCTCGGACAGTGTTTAGCACATAGCAGGAGCTGAGCAAACATTGTTTTCCTTCCTTCCTGATACACTGTCCACAGCAAGGACTCAGTTTGTCTTAATCAATGTTATATATTCAGTATACAGCACTGTACCTGGGAAGTAACATGGATTTAACAGATATTTATTGAATTGATTGAATGACTAATATAATCCTAGGATTAAAAAACAAAACAAAACAAAACAAAACTTGTCCTTTTACCTATCAAATGTTATCAGCCTATAAAATTGTAATATTACCATAATCTCCCCCAATCACAAACCTCCGATGAGCTGCATACTAATGACAAGTCTCTTCAGTCAAACCCCAAGGAAAGTGACCTAGAGACTGCAGGTTAGAAAATCAAAAAGGGAATTTTCACTTAAATGTAAGGCTATACACACATGTCTCTCTGTATAATACACAAAACTAACATATAAGCATGTCCTTTTTTTTTTTAGTGTTTTTTTTTAAAGATTTTATTTATTTATTTGACACAGAGAGAGAGAGATCACAAGTAGGCAGAGAGGCAGTCAGAGAGAGGTGGGGAAGAAGGCTCCCTGCTGAGCAGAGAGCCTCATTCGGGGCTCCCTCCTAGGACCCTGAGATCATGACCTGAGCTGAAGGCAGAGGCTTAACCCACTGAGCCACCCAGGCGCCCCAAGCATGTCTTTATTCTGAAATTTTTCTAACAAGCAAAGGATGGTACAGAGAAATTAATCACATTGTGTGAATTCAACTTGTATAAAAACATTCCTGGTGTTCTGATTATTGCAATCACCTTAATTTTAATATTGGCAACTCTAAAATATAATTTATAGGGATACTATAACTTCGCTCAACTCTATATTTTCCAGAAGGATTTAAAGTCTAAATGTGAATCCTCTTACTATGATATTCTTTTTTAGGATCATCGCCTAAACCTTCTGGTTGGGAACAGACTCTGTAAGAAGAATGAAAAGAACACAGACTTGGAGTTAGACAGCTCTGCCATTTATTTGCCAAGTGACATTGCATAAACACACTGAGCCTCCGTTTCCTAATCTATAAAACTGAAATAAAAACACCTACTTCATGGAGCTTTTATCAGAATTGGAAAAGGCAATAGGTATGAACCATCTATGTCACACAGCAGGTGCTCAATGAATTGTTCCCTTCTGCCCCTACTGACAACACAACGAAGGAATTCAGTAGCTCTAGTTAAAGGTACCAGTCTAGGTATTTTCATACTTAATAACTGTTACATCAAACTAACACTTTATTTTTAAGTCTAATTAGTTGCAAGACCTTTCTTTTGTCTCTCTGAAACAGAGTTATTAGCTGATAGCACGCCTAAGACTCACAAATGTTGTGAAGACTCAACATTTCCAGAGAGGAAAAGGGCTGTGTCAACCCCCAAAGGCTTTCTTTTTCCTAGGAATGTTCTCTGGGATTTCCCAGAGGGACTTCCCTGAGCTACCTTGAACTAAATGCCCCACCCCCATGACCTGGTCTCCAGAGTGTAAAGCCTGCCTTGTCTGCTGCCCTTTATATTCCAGGACACTGAACAACTTGTATTTATTTCTCCATATTTTCCACTGGATTTTAAACTCCAGGAGGACAGGACAGTGTCTTCAGTGTCTAAGGTTTAGTCTCAGATACAATTCTCTAATTGCCCTATTTTCACAAAATTTTCTGCTAGATGGTTCTCTTAAAATGAGTTTTCAGTTTTCTTCTTTTTAAGGTCTGAAGGGTCAGTCACCTAGATATAATAGGGGTAGATGTGTTTTATTTATTTATATGTGCCTCAGTGGGTCCTGAAATGGAAATACCAACTCCCTGAATAAAATGAAGTGAATCCTTCTTAGTGCCAAAAGGAAAACCTAGTGGCATCTGATCTACTGCAGCACCACAGGCTTCTCAGCTTTATTTTCTGGGCCACCCACCACCCTGAAGGTCCATGATGCACTGTCTACCCTTTAAACTCCTCTCTTGGATCCAGGCTAATCACCTGAGTCTGTCTCTCTACTTCCCCACCCAGTCCTCTGACCACTATATTCCAGGGATGTTGTTGTAAATAGGCCCAAATAACTATGTTCACTTCACCATGGATGTGTCCATGTATCCCTTTTCACAGCATATTCTAATTCTAATGGGGGGGGGGAGCTGGTTGGGTTCTCCCGCTCCCAAAGGAAATTAGATAGCAAGCTCTGCAAGGACACAAACTATCTTGTTCTCTATCCCATTCCTGTGCCCAACGCACAGTAGGCTCTCAATAAAGATCTGTTAAGTGAGTGACTTCCTTTT
This sequence comes from Enhydra lutris kenyoni, assembly GCF_002288905.1. Lineage (NCBI taxonomy): Eukaryota > Metazoa > Chordata > Mammalia > Carnivora > Mustelidae > Enhydra > Enhydra lutris. The sequence continues at coordinate 2,092,237 of NW_019154099.1, forward strand.
GCAAGATTTTCAAAAACACTTGACTGAAGAGAAAACAGAAAACAAATGCAAAGAATGTTAAAGCGCAGTATAAGAAACTTAGGCAGGAACATACAGATTTCTGACACTAGCATAGTCTCTGGAAGCTTCTGCCTTGACCTATTCACCTTTAGACTGGGCGTATCCGCCTTGTCTTTTAGGCAAGGCAACCCCAGGCCTCCTTTTTTGTAGGGAGAAAACCACCCCAAGTCCTCCACACATACTCAGGTCCCATCTCCTGGTCATTTTCATGCCCTTCTGCTGTCCCTGCCAAGTTTGTGGGAAAAGACCTCTCATTTGCATGTCAGACTAGTCCTGCAAGGAAGCCCACCTCCTCAGCTCAGTACAGGACCTCCCCTAGCAAGCCTAGGTGTGTGGAGAACACACAATGTCCCAAGAAGGAGACACATACGTGAACAGGGGATGAATCCTTCCCAGGCCTGTAATCCACCTTTTGTCTGTGTGACCACCTCACTTGAGGGAAAAAAGTCCCCAAATTCACTTCTACACGCAAACATACCTACAGGATCCTAAGAAAACAGTCAGCCTTGAGTTCATTGATTGCAGATTTGGGAAAACTGTGTAGTTCTTTTGGTAAAAGAAGAAACCTGACTCTGAGCTAACCCCTGCCCAGAGGCCACTGGGGCCTGGAAATACCCTTGTGAATTCTCGGCGTCTAGGCCAATGCCTCAGAGTTCCCCGCCATCAGGCCATCTGCACAGGCCCAGTCAGAGAGTTTGGCCGGGCCCAGCTGTAAGACCTGTGCCCAGGCTGTGTGCGGCACCCATACTGCGAAGGCCGCTGCACCACCCTGACCGGGAGAGACTCCTGGTCGCTGCAGCGAGGCCCACCTTTGCTGCTCAGAGCTACCGGGGTCCTTCGACCGTTCACCCCGAGCGCCTCTGTGGACGGCTGAGACCGCAAGATCCCTGAGGAGAACAGACTTCGTTCCCGCCCCGTATCCCATCCCCGCCACACTTGCCTGCGCCACGAAGCTCGCGAAGTGGTTCCCCCTGCGTGCCCCTCGCTCCAGGCCGAGGCTGGAAGCGTCTCCGCCTTCGCTGCTGCGCCAGACCCGCGTGGGCTTCCCGCGGCCGCCGCTCCCCAGTGCCCGCCACTTGATGCGCGACGCCGTCCCCGCTGCCCCGCCGCAGACAGCGGGGTTTGGTGCTGGGCCTGCCTGGACCCCTGGACTTCCAGATGGGAAAGCCCTTGGTGGCTCCCGGGCCACGGGGGTGGGGTGGAGGTTGGGGGCTCACTTCAGGTCTCAGTTTGCAAAAATAATAACATGCTCTGGTCGCACTGATGCCAGGACCCGCACGAAAGGCAAGCGATTCTGCGGGCCCTTCAGGTGTGGCGTCCAGTTTGCTCAAAATATCGTAATCCACTACTTTTGCGCTGAGAAGAATTTTGAAGGGGCTGGGCTGAGCCCCAGACAGCAGCTCCCGGCTGTACCTAGATTTTTTTTCCCCTCACTTCTGACCTAGATCTGCGGCTCTGACCTGTGACCTCGGCGCCCCGCCTTCGCTCTGCGCGCGCGGGAACCCGGTGCGAGACTCTGGAGCAGTTGCACTCGCACCCGGGACTTGCCGACCACTGGAGTGGAGGGCGGGGAGAAATTTTTATATGCTCATGTATGGTGTAGTTTTCCAGAACGAGCTAAATGGATCTCAAAAGTGAAGTCCGTCCCAAAGTCACCACGGCGCCCCCTCGCCCTCTCCACAGATTCCTCGAGGGTGCTTGTCCAAAGAGAAGCTATTAGCGCCCCAAGTTTTCCTCACGTACGGCGCTTTGAACCTAGGTATAGCGTTCGATATGCACGCACCGTGCTCACGCACTCACGTCTGTGGGAGCCAAGTACTCATTAGGTGCCACTGTCGCCAGCTCACAGGGCGAGGCAGCCCCGCCCCAGGAAGGGGGCTGAGACCAGGGTCACCCGCCGTGACTGGCCTCGACATTTAGAAGGAGAAAGCGTGCGGGGAACGTGTTTTAAATACTTAATCATTTGAGACAGGAAAACCTGTAAGCGGACGCGAACGTGCGAGAGTTCTCTTAAAGAGCAGCGCAAAGTTGCCAACGTAACTGTTTACTCCCGGCGAATGCGCCCCAAAGAAGACACATCTGGACCAGGTACCTGCGAAAGATCTGCACAGATCTTTCTCCCTGCGACTCTCTCAGATCTCCAGCGACTGCGCAACCAAGGGAGGAGGAGCGGGCAGGTGGGTTTTCTCCACCCATGAGCGCTACAACCTCTTTCTCTGTTTTCTCATTTTATTTTTTAAAAGAAAAAAAAATAAGTACAAGTCTCAAATGTGGATAACTGAACAGGGTCCAGATAAAATTTGCATTGTGAAAAATATGAAGTCAAGATAGAGGAGTTTGTGGGCGAAGGCTGCTCTAGCAGAAACGCGAGAAGTGAGCAGGAGCCCACAATTTTCGTTTTTACTGTAGAAGTCGGTAAACGAAATCAAATGGTAATGGTTACCTATTACAGCCACTGAAAAGTTTGAAATAATTTAGTGTGTTTCGGATTTATATGTATGTAATCACCATACTTTTTATTTTGTCTAGCTATTTCCATTAAGTTTTAATAAGCTATTAAAGCTCCCTGGATAAATTTTGTGAGGTATTTTTTAAGTGAGTGGAGATTACATGAACCAGAAGCGAAGTTTGAGCATAATTTCCTTAGCCACTGGGAATCTGTACCTCCTGCCAAAATTTCCAGTGATGGGGAGAAGAAAGGGAAAGAAGGAGATTAAATATTAATTGAGTACCAACTATGTGCCTGCACCCTGTTGGGGCTAGTTTTACCCATTTTATTTCATATTAATCATTGTTTACAAATAAGAGCTCTTTTTAAAAAGACGGACACTTCCTTCTGCATCCGGACCTCAAATGGATAGCTTCCATAATTATATTTTATTCGCAAGAATTTTCGTTTTTATTACTTCCTTCTTCGAAGTGACATAATTGCCAAGGTTAATGGAGAGATCTATGTTGTTTTATATTAAAGACTGTTTTGTTTAACAGATTACATCGTTTAGTGTTAATCCTGACTAGGAAAAAAAAAAAAAAGTGGTGCGTCAGCAAACGCTGAATTTCTCCTCTTTAGGTCCCTGTGAGCAAAAAGAAAAAGAAATCCCGAACTATTTGAGAGGAGAGGGAACTTGTAAATGGGAGTAGAGCACCATCACTGAACTTGATGAGCCAAAAAAAGCAAAGAAAGAAATTAGAAAGAAAAGAGAAGAAAGGAAAGGAAAGAACATGCAAAGCAAAACCTCCGTCGCCGTGGATCAAAGGAACCGAAAACATCACCCATTTTGTGAGGGTTATGCAAACACTGTGGCTTATATTGACCATTGATAAAGGCTGAGTTAGACTAGCGGCTACACGTGTTACAATGGGTACGGTGTAACTGAGTTAAAAAAAAAGAAATGAGAAAGGAGTTGACAACCAGATGAAGTGGGAAAGGAGAGGAGGAGGATAGACCTAGGAGCTCCAGCAGGCAGGTAAATCATCAAAAATCCAGTTCCTGCAACTAATGAAAAAACCAATCTCACTGTAGTCCAAGGAAAATGGTTCTCTGACGCAAGCCTGATGGTGAGTCTATCTGTCGTGTTTCTTTTCCGGACTATCAAAAAAGTTATTTCGAGAATCAGCCAAATGTTTTGACTGGGAGACAGAAAACGGGACGAAGCGTTTCCTGCTGTAACGCCCGGGCCGCAAAGCGGCCCAGCGCGGAGCGCGCCGGGAGTCGCGCGCTTCCCGCCCCGGGCTGCTCAGTACGGACGCTCCCCCGCGCGCTGGGAGAACAGAGCCCTAGGTCAGCTGGCGGAGCTGTTCGGGTCCCACGTGGGACCTGCACTTCAGCCTTCCTTTGGAGGAAAACTCCTTTAGTTTTCTTCTGGAAGGGGAAATGGGCGCAGCTCTTCAAGAGCTATCAAGATTCCCAGTCGCCTGACAAACTTGGACACTGTGGGAAGTTCTAAACTGAACTTCCCCCATTCCCTGAGTTCCTTTCTGTCTACTTTACCGGGACTAAACGGCTGCTTGCCGAGGGGTTGCTCTTTCAGATGAGTTTTTCCACGTAGACTGGAGAAGGGCCGCCGCCCGCTCCGAAGGCTACTGATCGACCTCAGCGCCCCGGGCTCGGCGCGGCGCACCGCCAGCCTCCCTGAGCCAGCCCAGCCCGGCTCGCGGAGAGAGCCCGAGGGGGGAGTATCTTCTCCGCGGGTCAGAGATCCATGCCAGAGAGGTCTCCTGACATAATGCTGTCCAGAGGGGCCAAGACGTGCACTAACCAGTGTTTGGCTCTTCGGCTACCGGGCCCATCCCCATTACCGCCCGCATCTTCCCTGAAACCAGCCCCCAATTGCAGAAACCCTCCCCTCACACCCCCCTCCTTGGTCCCCGCTTTCCCGGCCCTTTCCGGGATCCCACACCCCTACCCCGCTTCTCCCGCCCGTCGGGGCCCGAACGCAGGCACCACTCCCCACGCCCACCCCGCCGCGCCATTTAACCCCTTACAGGTTTCCGCAGTGGAGGGAGAGCTAAAAAGAGAATGCTCAACCTCCACACCTCACCCCAACCCCACCTCCTACCCTACCCCCACTTCGCCTGGGTCCCGGCCTAACGCAACCTGAAGGGAGGGGATTATGAAATGAACCAGTGGGGGGCGGAGGTGGGGGACATGCCACTTCTGGATTCTCGAAACTTTGGCAAAGTCCGGGGAACACTTGTGCTCCCCCAGGACGGTCTTCTTTGCCTCGCGTGCAGCGCGGGGTGTCCGAGTTCTTTGGCACTAGCTGCGAAGAGCCTCTTCCTTTTCCCAGCCCCTTTAAGGACATCTGATCTCACCCTCAAGCTTTCTCCTGCAGTCTAAAAGCTTCGTCAGCCGCCGAGAGCGACCCCAGGCGAAGCCGGGAAGGGAGAGCCCTAGTGTGGGGTTAACCCAAACCAGGGCGCCCAGAGGTTGGCTGAGGCTCTGCGGGTCAAGGCCCCGCGCACTGTTTGCTGGAGGGAGCCCCCAGGGATCCGCACGGGGCATGTTGCCACGCCTGAAGCAGGCGTTCCCTTTTCCAGATCATATTCCCCATAAAATCTAAAGCCAGATGCATCGCTTGGGCAAGTTCCCATTTCACCGCGAAAAGCACAGATTTGTTTCCAAACTGGACTCCAAATCGAGGTTTCTGGTGCGGGTTCCAGTGGAGCAGGCAAGGTTGGGCTTTCGATGGCTCAGGGGACTGCCCAGGCGGATAACGTTTTAGGTGCTGCAGTTTCAACCTAGAGCAGGAAATGTATTATTTGGGTGTGAGGAGATTTAAAAGAAAAAAAAAAAAAAAAGGAGGATGGCGGAATAAAGATAACTAGGGCTTTCAAAGCCCTGCATGTACTTTTTATTTAAGTAGGGGTGTAGAATAGACCAACTTCATAATTACAGATGCCCAGGTAAGCAAGATAACCTGATGGAACCTCTGTTTCACAACAATAAGTTACAAGAGGAAAAAAAAACTTGCAAGACAGTGAGAACAGTGGCCAGGTATGAAGCCAAAGGGCGAACATGGTGAAAGACATTTTTATCAGTCTGCTGAATCAAAAACAGCTTCTGATGAATATTTTTTTAAAAGAAATAGATGACTCTTTACAAAAGGGTAGCCTAAGAGCCGATAAACCTAAGGGTCTATCTCACCTGTAGCTCGCTTCTCAACATTGTATAAAGAAATTTGGGTGGAGTAGGCCGTCTTTTTTTTTTTTTTTTACAGTTACAACTTTCTGGTATTTGCACTTGTGGTGAAAAATGAAGGAACAAAAAACGAACTGCTGGTCTGGGATTGAGTACTGACTGTTACCAGCAAAACACTAGCAGGAAACCAAAACTGCCTTCCCGAGGCTCGCACAAGCGAACTCAGTTTTGCATATTTAAAAATTACAGCTGTTTTAAAGTCACTTTGGTGAAATGAATAACCAGCAATGCAGGATCTAAAAGACGCAAACAAATACATAATTCCAAGTCTCTCTATTTAAAGAGCGAAAAAGCGCTATGCGAAAGCGCCTCTGAACAGCTAGAGATGTAATAGTGGTGGGCTGTACCGTGCACTAGGTGACCGTGAGAGAAAGCACAGACCCAAATCCTCGCACAGAAAACTGTGTTTCCACATTCGACTCATTTAGGATCAAATGATTTTTTAACACTTGCCAGAACTCACAAATATTGCTACAACAAATGCACCATTAAATAGAATAAAGTTAGTGGTTTATTAGGGTAAGGTGGTGCTTTTCTGCCGTTTGGCATTACATGTATGTACCGGAGTGACAGAGCAAGCCTCTAGCAGGCCAGTCTTCCAGTGTTGGTTCACTGCGGGGATGGATGGGGAAGCGAGGACTTAATTTGGGACCGGCTGCCAACCCTGAGAGAGGGCTGTGGGGGATTACCTTCACCTTGTGAAGATATTCTCAAGCCTCCACTTAACTGAAAAAGTCTGCGGCGGGTAAGGCCGCCCACACGGGCCGCGCCTCATCCCAATCTGCGCAGGCCGCCTTTGTCCCCGCGGTGACTACCGCCAGGGAGGAGAGCGGGAGCAGAGGATGTCACCAAAGTTTCCTGAAATCTTTTCACCACTCAGAACTCTGGTATTTGCGGGGAGTCTGGATGTTTATCCAACGTCAGTGGATCAACAATTCTGTGGGCCTCTGCGGCCTCTGTGCGCACTCGCTCGCCCAGGCCTCTCCCCGGGATCCGCCTCCAGGGGCCAACGCTCGCCTCCGCGCCACACTCCTTGGCCTCCGCGTCCCCTCCGCACAGCCCTAATCAGTCTCGAATTTCAACTCCAGACCCAGGCCAAACTTTCCCTTCTGGACTGGCACGCGCTTCTCCCAGGGAAAGAAAGAGCGCTAGGGCTCATGGCAGCCCCCGGACGCCCTCCGGAGACCACCCCCGACCGGGTTTCCGCACAACTCTGGCGCCCACCCTCGCCTTCCCCACCCCAGACCTTGGCCTCCCGCGGCCGCGCTCAGGGAAACCCAGGGAAGCCGCTGCGACTGATGCGCCCGGGTGCTTTCGTTTTACTTTCGCTCCCTCCTCTCCGCAGCTGAAAAGACTGCGGAAGAACAAAGTGGGGGTGAAAGGCACGTGTCCCGACAAAGTGGCGGGGACACCGCGGTTTGGTCTGAAACGCGAAGGGGGAAGGAAGGCTAAGGCTCCAGCCTGGACACCCCGGTCATTTACAGGGGCGGGAAGGACCAGGAGGCCCTGGCTTATTTTCTTCCTGCAAAGAAACGTGGTTTGTAGGTATGGATGCAACAAAATTGGCGCAGAAACGAATTCGCCTTCATAGGCAGGCTGTCTTTTTCAAATACATTAGACAAGGCAGAGTAGAAAGGCAGGAAGAGGGGTGGCCTGGACCTTTCACTAACTCGGAAGAGAGAGGAGGCACGAAAGCCATAACATCATGAGTGAGTTCCCCCACCAGACTCGAAGACCCGTTAGGTGTCAAGGGACCTACACGTCGTCCAATTTGCAGCGGGTCTGCTGAGCTCTGTGCTTTGCAAATCCAGCAGCTACTGTACAAGTTTGCTTTATTTCTTCTCACCTCTCTTTATGGCGAGCCAAGCGCACGTTGCTAAATTGATGAACCCATATCCCAAGTTCTCCCCCTTAAAACAAACAAACAAGGCCCAAACCAGGAACGGTCAGTCAAATAGAGGCATACATATTGTTGTCCCGTGTGGCCCGCGCGAAAGCGCTCCTAGGTTTGGACAAGCAAGAGTGCACCGCCAGGAAGCGTAGGTCGCGGGCGCGGGCCGGTACAGAGGTCTCGCCCCCACTCCCCTGGTCCGCACTTGAGCCAGAACGAGACTGAACGCACGTGTACAGTCTCTCCAAACTCCTCAGAAAATAACGTAACCCTTCCAGACTGTTTACCACACTGTCCAGCTGCCCGGAAAGGTCCAACGCATTTCCTGCACTCGTCCCAGCTCAGCCTGGGCTTTCCTCCATCCGTGATCTGATGGGCTAAAATATTTTACTCCGACTCAGTAAAGTTAAACCGCGATCTAAATAAATAAGTTAGGGAAAAGGCCATAATGTGAGAAAGTAAATTACACTCAAACTAGCTATTTGCACTTGGTATTGTTCTAAGGCCTTCTTCTCGTATTTACCGCCCTCCTTGTTTACATGGAGCTCAGAAACAGAGGCTTTAGGCCGGCAGGGAGTTCAGTTTCATTTCGGGGATATGGCAGGGCCCATCATTTCATCAGGTTTTGAAGGAAAGTTCCAATGTTTGTGTCACATATCTAACTTCCAGTACCTACTTAAAACCATATTCCCCCACCGACTGCAGCTTAGGTCTGCAAACCGGTCGGTCCCTAGTTGTCCGGGAAGCGGTAAGTGAACTCGCTCAATGCCTCGTTGCACCTGCGGAGTAGAGAGTGCGTCTCCGCGCGTCCTAAAACGGCCGCACCGCGCTTCCCGCGCTCTGCGGACCAGCTTGAGAGCCGCGGCGAGCCAGCTCCGCAAATCTCAATCCCCCGCCCTCAACCTATCGTGCGGGGGAAGGTGGGGGCGGGCATCCCAACGTCTGGGGACGCGGCTGGGCGAGGGACAAGTCAGGCCCATGACTCCGAGGCGAGGCCCGAACGCGCGCACACTTCGCGACCAGGGCGGTGGCGCTCCCAAAGGGGGGGGTTGCAAGCGGGGGAGAGGGAGGGGTGCTTGTGAAGGGCGGAAACGCCGGACGTTTGTGAGCACACCCTGGAGCCGCGGACCAGGGTCGCCGCTCGGTGGCTAAGACGCGGGTGCCCACGCTGTGCGCGACGCTCGGGCTTCAGCCGGACCCCAGGAGCTGGGCGCACAGCTGAGCGGAGCAGCCGCGGCCGCCACGGAGCCTGGCGGGCGGCGCGGAGCCCCGGGGAGCTGGTTTTCCCGGGCGGGCACGTGACGGGGTTGGCAGCGCTCTGGCCCGGGCTAAGAGGAGGGGGAAGAGGCGAGCAGGAGGCCGGGGGCGGGCGGGCGGCTGGCTCGCTGTGTACTTAGGTCGTGTGCTGGGGCTTTTCTCTCCCAGGAGCCGGCGGAGGGAGGGGGAGGGGCCACCGCTCCGCCTTCTCCTTTTCGCAATGTTGACGCAATCTATAAATAGTGGAACAAAAGGACCAACTTCCTCGGAGCTTTGCTGAAACTGCACAAAAAATCGAGCCGGGGGGTTCCCTGGTCCCTGGCGACGGGGCGGGGAGCGCGGCGCCAGGGGAGGGGGCGGGCGCGGTAGCGCGGGCCCCGCCGAGGGGGGACACCTGGCTGAGGCACAGCTGCCGCCGCACCGCTCAGCGCGAACCCAGGGCTCCGGTCCCTGCGCGGGCTCGAGAGTTCGCCCCGAACCGGGGTCTTCCTTCTCCGCCGTTGACAGGTCAGTTCGTACCGCCCCTTTCTACCCTGGGTTTTCTTTTCCCTCCCCCAAGCCTCTACTTTTAGAAGGGAATTGAGGGAAAAAAAATAGAACAAGGCGAAGCAGTGACAGCCACCAAATCTGCAAACCCAGCAGTCCACGGCGGGGTGGCCGAGGGGGCTCAAGAAGGCGGTCAGCGCCTGGCCCCTCGTTGTACGGCCGGTGCCCGTGTCGCGGCGGGAGACGAAGACAGGCAGGACTAGCGTGAGCCGCCCAGGCAGCAAGGAGAGCGGAGGCGGGAGCGCTGCGGAGGCGCGGGTCGAAGGCTGGCTCCCGGTTGCAGCTCCCGCCCGGGGGCCGACCCCCCGGCGGAGATATGCCAGGTCCAGGAGGCCGCCGAGCGCGCCTCGCCCCCTCCGAGCTCGGATCTGGCGTCTCCGCCTCGTCCTGCGGCTGCTGTGGGAGGGTTGAGCGGAGGAGCTGTCGCCACACGCCGCTGCGCACCCTGGCTCCGGTGCCCACGCACCCAGAGTGCCAGGAACTGGGGGGGCAAGGTGGGGTCAGGGAGCAAGCTCTCTCTGGGAGCCCGGGACCTGTGCGCTAGCGCTCGCCGCGCCGCCGTGGCGGTTACTCAGGGCGCGGGGGAGGGGGCGGAGCTGGCGCTGTTGACAGCAATGCTGGAGCAGGGAGGGCGAAAGTTGGGGAGAAGGGGCGGGGGAGAGGTGGGAGTCGGAGCTGGGGGAGGGAGGCGCGCGCGGGATTTGGCGGGGAGGGGGGGCTGGGTCACGTGATGGACAGACGCCCCCGCTACAGGTTAACTGTAGGGGGTGACGTCACCATCCCCTGACTGCAGGGGGTGGCACTTCCGCTCCCTCCCCCATCTCTTCTTCTCCAGCTTCCAGTTAACTGCGGCTGCAGCCATTTCGAAGCGTGGGAGTGGGCGGAGGGTGGACAGGGGTTTTCCTCACTGCCCTAGCCCCTGGCTGCTTCCCCCGCAATCCAGAGTCCCGGGCCTGGACCGGAGTAGGAGCCGTGGCCACCCCCTCCCGACGCGTCCCATTGTGTGAGCCGCCAGCGCTGGGCGGAGGCTGGTGCCGGCCCCCCGCGGCTCCCAGCTCCGGAGGGGGCGGGGCGGCCCCGGAGCAGTCAAGGCCAAGTCCCGCTGCGTCTCGAGAGCGCCGTCCGAGCGCCCGAGGTCCCACGCTTTCGACTCCGGGTTGGGAATTTGGCAGCGTTCACGGGGCGCCCAGTGGTTGGGGACCCGCTCAGTGGCGCGGGCCTACAGTCCTGCGGGTGTGTGGTAGGAGTCGGTCACCGTTCCAGGGGACGCGATTCCAGCAGTCGTTACAAGCTATTTGGGGAAGCTGGGGTTTTGGTGACTCAGCGCGGTAAGCGCTATTTATAAGTTGATGCGTTACTAGCAGGGCAATACACTTCACTCAGATCCGTCCGCAGGAGGAGGGCAAAGAGCTCTGTTAGAAACAATTTTAAAAAACTTTTTTTTTAAAGAAAAAAAGGTTTGACTGTTAGAGCCTATGCTGTAAGGTCTCACGAGTATACTAGTCAGAACACGTTTTCTCTCAAAAAGTTGGAACATCTTCCAGGGTAGATGGACAAGTTTAGGAACACGTCGTGATGGTAGACTCTTCTGGTGCTGCGTGAACCAGGAGCCCTCCTAGCAGGTTACAAAATATCAGAACTGCATTTTTACAGGATTTCTTAAATAATACCTAACACTGCAGTGGCTAGGCATAAAGTAAAGGAAAATTGGATGCTGCTGAAAATTCCTCTACAATATTCTGTAACAGGAAGTTGTGTGTGGTATTTATCATCAAATCTGCTAACAAATATAAATTACACATTTACCATCCAATTTCTTCCTAGAGAGTACTGTAAAAATGTATAATGCAGTGTACAAGTGCCACAGAAACGATTATCAGTCCTTGCTTGTTTTACAGGTTTTATGGTTTTTTTTTCCCTTTTCTCCCACCCCCCCCAACTGCCCCCACCCAAGTTCTGAAATCCAGAGGGTAAATGCTAAAAAAGAGCAATTGCTAGGCTGCACAGTTTTCTCTAGGTAGCATGATCTGAGGTGTTTCTTGAAAGAAAGAATATGGTCTTCTGGATGGTCAGCTAGGCTAGCTAGGAAATGAAGGGGATTCCTAAACTGAGAAAGCAAAGCAGAATATATAAAGGCCTGGAACCACAGAGAGAGAAGTACAGCACAAGAAGGGAATAAAGACGTGTGAGAAAGGAACCTGGACAAAAGGCCAGAGGAGTCTGAACTTTATCCTGAAAGGTACACGTTTTTAACCTTTTTGTAGACAGATACCCTTTTGAGAACCTATAGGAAGCAATGTGGCCTCTCTCCAGAAAAATGTGCCTACAGATCTATACTACAGTTTTACATACATTTTCAGGGGGGTTGTGAGTAAAGGACTAATGGGCCTCAGGATTAAACCTATAGGAAAGGGAAAACCAAGAAAGGATTTTTTAATAAAAATGCATGGTCAGGTGTGAAAAGATTACAGGTCTTTAAAAAGATGACATTGGCTGGGGTCCTAGAGACTCCAAGATGGAATGTAAAACAACCTGTATTCCAAGTAAGAATGGATTGGGACCACTGCTGTGTACCTAATGACAGTGGGGATAGAGAGAAGAGGGAATCAAGAAAAGTAATTAAAATGATTTGGTGGAATGGAAAACTGATTGGTTTTATGAGCAAGGGCAGGAGATTCCCAGGTTTCTGGTCCAGTGCGTGGATTGGGATGAGTGGGCCTTAGATCCAGGAGGAAGAACCAACTCTCTTCTGTTCTGTGGAATTTGAGCTATCAGAGAACTGGCTCAGGAGCATTGGAAGTAAAGTCTGGTTCTCTAGAGTCAATAAAATGTAGGTGGTACCTAAAGTCATGGGAATGTATAAGATGAACCACAAAGTACGAAAAGTGAGAAGAGGTCTGAGAAGAGAACCCTGGGGAGTGCCCACATTTAGGGGAAGGGGAGCCAGAGGAACCTTTCAAGGACACTAATGAAAGTACAGGACACTGATGAGTAACTAAAGCCAAAATTGTGTCCTTAGTGTGTAACTTTGGGTCAGTAAATCCTGCTTCCTTGATCAGGAATGAAAATATGCTGCAGGTTTGGTCCCTTCATGAGATTGAAAAGTCTGTATTCTTTTAGGGGAGTAGGGGGAGCACCTTTCCAAAGATTTGAATTCAGAAGAGATGAGGGCAGGAGATGATTAAATCTTGCTTTCCCCTCTTTTTTGAAACTAGAGATACCTAGGGGAGAAGAAAAGGGGAAATAGACTCAAGCTTTCTCTTTTCCCTGCTCAGAGGCGAAGCCTCCGAGGAAAAGAAGTTTAGATAGGTCCCCATTATGGTATTTTTTTGGCCCCCGGTTGGCACTTCAAAACCATACTTAATCACCAATAGTTAATATTAGTAGGTGCTAAGGTCCCAGTCTGGCTAAGAAAACAAGGAAAAGTGGAGGGAAAGCATTTTTTTTTTTTTGCTTCCTCCATCTCCTTCCTACTTGTTACACCTAACCTGAGCTAGAACTAGGCCCTGCAAACAGGAACTCAAGTACAGAACAAACTACCCCAGAACCTATTCATTACTTTACTTGAATATGCAATCTGGGTGGGGCTCTGCAGAGATAGCTTGTTTCTAATCCCCTTGACCGCCTCTGGAGCAGCCCATAGGCTGGAAGCTGGTATCATCCAAAGGCTCGTTCACTTAACGTATCTAGTGATTAGTACTCACTGATGACTGGGACCTTAGCTGGGTCTATCAGGTCAGAACACCTTCACAAAAACCTCTCCTTCTTAAGGTTTGGGCTTTCTTACAACAGGCTTGCTGGGTTCCAAGTGTCCAAAGACTGAGAGCCAGGTAAAGCTATATCACCTTCTATGACATAATCTTAGAAATCATGCAGCATCATATCCATCACATTCTGTTTGTTACAGAGAAAAATCACTAATGCCATACATATTCTAGAAAGGGGAATTACACTCCTCTTTTAATGGAAGGAGTGTCAAAGAATTTGCAATGTGTTTAAAATCACCATACCTGGGGCGCCTGGGTGGCTCAGTGGGTTAAGCCGCTGCCTTCGGCTCAGGTCATGATCTCAGAGTCCTGGGATCGAGCCCCGCATCGGGCTCTCTGCTCTCTAGGGGAGCCTGCTTCCTCCTCTCTCTCTGCCTGCCTCTCTGCCTGCTTGTGATCTCTCTGTCAAATAAATAAATAAAATCTTTAAAAAAAAAAAAAAATCACCATACCTATTAACTTCAGAGAAATAGATTTATAAACAAAATACTGTATATTAAAAATGTTTAAACATAAGAAACTAAACATCCTCTTTTGATATCAGAATGAGATACAAAAACCCAAACATTCCATTGTTACAGCAAAGCTAATTCTAAACCAATCCAAGTAGGCAGTTTGTCTCATCTTTTCCTTCTTCTTCTCTTTCCTGACCATTCTCCCCACTCCAGGTCAGGTCTCCTATACACAGATACCCCCTCTCTCCCAAACCAAGTAGGATCCCCACAGTGGCTATACCTTAAAGATAATCAGGTCCTAAAAGTTTTTTCTGTTCCTTCTCTGAATTATCCCTGACTTTGTACCTAACCAGATCATTGGGAAGGCCATCAATGACATGTCTTCACTTCTCAGAGTTAAAAAGCAAAATGCTATAAGGGGACTATTCCAATAAAAATTTTATAACAAATTTCATGTTACATAATTAAAATGACACTTCTTTAAAAGAGCTATGTAAGTCAGGATCTTGACTTAGGCTTGTTTATTCATAAAACTCAGTGATTCTAAAAGGAATGGTTGAGATTTTAGGTATTTTATAAGAATTTGTATATTGCCTTGAAGATGATATACCACTTAATTATTAAAATACAAAATTTAAAATGACTCTTCTTCCATGTTTACAATACACATTGCATTATTTTTCTTTAAAACCAGTACACAGGGGTGCCTGGGTGGCTCAGTGTGTTAAAGCCTCTGCCTTCAGCTCAGGTCATGATCCCAGGGTCCTGGGATCAAGCCCCACATCGGGCTCTCTGCTCCATGGGGAGCCTGCTTCCTCCTCTCTCTCTGCAGCTTCTCTGCCTACTACTTGTGATCTCTGTCTGTCAAATAAATAAATAAATAAATAATCTTAAAAAAAAAAATAAAAATAAAACCAGTACACATAGTTATTTGGTTGGTAAAAAGGCTCAAGAGTTCTCTTAAGAACTGAAAATATTACCTTTCTTTGAGTAATCACAATAAAACAATCTTTTCTTATAACCTAATATCTTTTTAAATTCTCCTAAAACTGGTATTATTATAATTTACACATCTTTGATGTTCTCTTAGAAAGATTTCATTTATGACTTAGAAATAGTGCTTTCTTGGCTTAGAAATAGAATTTTAATAATTTGTAATTTCCTAAAGGCTAATACCTCTACACATTTTGGTCATTTTGCATAATCATTTATAATTATATTGAGTCAAAATCATACTGTGAATCCATAGTATGGAATACAAGTTTAAAAAATGAGTACATCTAAAAGATGAGCAAACACACATTTATGAACCCTTTGAGTATTTCTTAATGATTTTTGAAGAAGCATATGTGTTTTAAAAAATAAAATGAATTAAGTATATCTTTGTTTTTAAAGGTTCTTATACAGCAATGATAAAAAAAACTTGACAGAGCATTCACATTAAACTAATAGACTTTGTTATCAGGCCCTAAACTGTTCCTAATTCTGTGACTTCATAGCTACCATGGAGGCAGCCCAAAGGAGCTTAAGTAAACACTTTTAAATTACATAATGAAGTTCTGAGGGAGGAACAGCCCCAACCAAGATGTGCCATATAGTTTCACAGATGCTATTTTTCTGCATGCCAGAATGCTTATTACCCTATCTATAGAATGACTTCATAGTAATGATAACATGAAAGAAAATTAAAGTAGGCAAGTCTGTTTCTACGCACTGGGAATGAAAGCAGAGTTGAGGCAATTATTTCAAAGTAGTTACCTAGTGAATGTTTTTCTTAACCTTATAAAAACTAATAAGCATTTAGGAAACATTTTGGAAAGTGCTATAACGAAAATGGCACATTAAGCAATAAATTCAATATGATTTCAATAAATTCAATAAATAAATATGATATTGCTAGCTTATTGTAATAATGCTCTATTTACCACAACATTACGAATGATATACAATCTTGGGGCACCTGGGTGGCTCAGTGGGTTAAGCCTCTGCCTTCGGCTCAGGTTATGATCTCCCGGTCCTGGGATCGAGCCCCTCATCGGGCTCTCTGCTCAGCGGGGAGCCTGCTTCCCCCTCTCTCTGCCTGCCTCTCTGCCTACTTGTGATCTCTCTCTCTCTGTCAAATAAATAAATAAAAGAAATCTTAAAAAAAAAAAAAGAATGATACACAATCTTACCTTTTTTTACTAAGTAAAATAATTTGGATCCTTCCTTATGCTATTTTTCTTCACCTTTGTATGTGTTCAAAATATAATTTATTTTAAAAGAAAGACTGCCAAAGTCAATAAAAAATACATTTCTTAACTAGCTGAGTAAGCATCATAGAGAAGACAAAGAATATTAAGTCCTTGAGGTAGTAAAGTTATTAATATGAGTATACATGCAAAAATGCAATTTTATCAAATTAAATTACACAAGGAGTCTCCCCATCAGATTGACAAAGATTGAAAATAAGTGTTAATAGCTAGTGTTGCTAAGAATGTGTTCACATTTATAATCACATTTAATATTTAATACTGTATTACCTTTCTGGGGTCTTAAAAATGTCCAAATCTTTGATACAGTAGTTCCACTTCCAGGAACCAATCCTAAAGAAATAAATACGAAGTCAAGATTTTTTTTTTTAATTTAAAGATTTCATGTATTTATCTGACAGAGATCACAAGCAGGCAGAGAGGCAGGCAGAGATGAGAGGGGGGAGGCAGGCTCCCTGCTGAGCAGAGAGCCCGATATGAGGCTTGATCCCAGGATCCTGAGACCATGACCTGAGCCGAAGGCAAAGGCTTTAACCCAGAGCCACCCAGGTGCCCAAAGTCAAGATTTATATATATACTCACTACAGTATCTATACAGAGGAAACAACCTGAATATTCAACAGTAGAGCAGTGGTTAAATGGTACATCAATCAAATGGAATATTATGTGATATCTAAAAGTACTTAATGCCACAGAAAAATATTAATAGTAATTTAATGCACAGTTAAATTTTTTAGGTTATAAAACTATTTCTCCTCATTTATTTGAAAATGCACCTATTTATATGCATAGACAAAGGATGGGGAAAAATATATCAAAGTGTGTTATATGTGGTTATGATAATTTTTGCTTTTTCTTTTTTAAAATGAGCCAAATTGGGTGCCTGGGTGACTCAGTCATAGGATCGTGCCCCACACTGAACCCTGCATCAGGCTCCCTGCTCTGCAGGGAGCCTGTTTCTCCCCCTGCCTTGCTGCTCCCCCTGCTTGTGCTAGCTATCTGTCAAATAAATAAATAAAACCTTTTAAAAAAATGAGCACAAATTATCTTAACAATCAGAAAAAAAAACCACTAAAATTCAAAGATCTCCTCCTAAATATGTAAGTCAAATGACATATATATACATTTTTACACTAGGATATTTCATAAAGTAACACATCATTTAAGTTATTCTTTGTAAGTACTTTTTTCATTTTGTATACTTGTAATAATGCCTACCAGTGAATAATCTCTGCTTTCTAAAATTAAATTAGATTTTTATAACAGTATGTTTAAATTTTTTTATTTTAAATTGTAGTAAAAAACACGTAGCATAAAATTTACCATCTTAGCTATTTTTAAAAGTACAGTTCAGTAGTACTAAGTATATTTACATTGTTGTGTATAATAGTGTTTTTATAAAAATAACAAATGTTCATAAAAGTAATACATGTTCACTTACAAATATTTTAAACAATATAGAAAGTTATAGGAACGTTTTAAACAGATCCTAGATCTTACCGTCAGTTTTAAATGAACATCATGGTAGGCATTTCTACACATTTATACAAATAATCTTATTTAAGATCAGAATGTGTACAGTACACGTAAGTTAAAAAGTATTAAATTTAAAATTATTTTAATTTGGGGCGCCTGGGTGGCTCAGTGGGTTAAGCTGCTGCCTTCGGCTCAGGTCATGATCTCAGGATCCTGGGATCGAGCCCCGCATCGGGCTCTCTGCTCAGCGGGGAGCCTGCTTCCTCCTCTCTCTCTGTCTGCCTCTCTGCCTGCTTGTGATCTCTCTCTGTCAGATAAATAAATAAAATCTTTAAAAAAAAATTAATTAAAAAAAATAAAATTATTTTAATTTGGTAGTGGTAAGATAACTGAAGGAATTGCTGAACTTTTAGGAAAATGTTTCTTCACCACAAGAGATCTTATTTTCTAAAATACCTGAAACTTAAATAGGAGTTTGGAGACTTTTTTTTTTAATCTATGTTTCAAACTTAGAAATGCTAACAGACTCTGCCATGAAAAATGTATTTTTACATCATCATTTTTACAAAGTCAAGGTTTTAATGTTTATTTCTGATTTATAATTCTAATTTCTTTGAACACTTGGTCTTGATCTGTATCTTAATGCAGTGCTCACAACATGGCTTGATTCTCAATATCCTAGTTATTAATTTTGATTGATCAGTTATCTGCTCTTCACTAATTTTTTGTTTTTTGCTTTTTTCTACATGGATCCATGGATGCTGTGTTTGCCTTTTTCATCAGTTCTCAAATGACACTTACTTAAATGTAATAGTTTGGGGTCATGCTGGCTTTGCCTCAAAACTGTACAGACGTTTTTCCTTTGTTTTCTGGCTTTGAATATTGCTTAGAGGAAGTCTAAGGCCAGCATGATTTCCTCCCTCTTGATAAGTTATTTAGTTTTCTGCCTGGAGGTCTGAGAAGTTTTTCCTTCATTCTTTATGGTTAGTAGCTTAACCAGGATATGCCTCAGTTACTGAATATTATGTGTCCATTATTTTTCTGCAGGTTCAGTTCTTTCGTAATTTTGTGGAAATTCTCTTCTGTTACATCTTTATGTGCTTTTTCTGATTCATTTGTTGTATTATGTACTCAGGAAGATGAATCAGGTTTATTGTGTTATCTTTGTCTCACTTACATGATTTTCTTTGCAAGTACTTTGGTCTACTTTTCTCCTACATTCACTGCAATTTATTAAATTTATTTGTCACCTAGAATTTATTGAGGACCAGCACCAGTGGTAAATAAGATATTCTGCCTTGATGAAGCTTTTAGTTAACGATAGGGGAGGGAGAAATAAATAAACCTGTAACAATGTCAGGTAGTAATATGAAGAACCCCAGGTAAGAAAGTGGAAGGATGGGGGAAGGAATTGTGCATTTTAGATGGAACATGAGAGCAGGCCTCTCTGTGTGTAAAATGACACCTGAGAAGAGATCTGAATGAAGCCAGGGAAAGACTTGGGCAATCCAGACGCAGAAAAGAGTAAATAAAAAGGTCTTGTAGTGGGAAAGTGATGTGTTCAAGACAGAATCATTAGAGCCAAATGAGTAACCAAAAAGTGGTGAGAGATGAGACTAGAGAATGGATAGATCAGATCACAAAAAGGGTTGTGAGGCGATTGAATTTTGTTCTAAGTGTAATGAGAAGGGGGGAGATGATGTATGCTTCAGAAGAGTAATTCAGGTAATTCAGTAATTCAACTAAATACTTAGTTGCCCCTAAGTATTTCAATAGCAATAACCGGGTATAAAGAATGGTCAGATAGGTGCTGTAGAACTGAAAATGCAAAAAGGGAGCACTAAAATAAGATAGTAACTTCAAGAAGCAGCCACTACACCTAAAACTCGATAAACACAAGGAAGGCCTGGAGTTTTTAGAACCCAGAAGCTAGAAGGGGAGACTCAGCAGAGCTGGAACCCTGGCCTCAGAAGACAGGTTGCTGCCCATTTGCTGCTGATACCTCTGACAGGGTATGTTGGGTATGCTGGAGCTGGTTCTAGGAGAGGGAAATATTTGAAATTTGGAGCTGACTGCCACTATGAGGGTGAAGGTCCATAACTGGGACAACCCTGACATGTGCAGAAAGATAACAAGGAGAGAGTTCTTTCCCCCTCTCTTCTTGACTTTCAGTCTTTCTCTGCTACACCTTATTAACAGAATGCGGCAAGGATTCAGCTGCCAGAATAGAAATGTAGTTTGCAGAGTCCCATCCTAACAGGACAAAAGGTTATGAGTGTGGAAGGGTTTATAATTAAGAGATAACAGCTTAGTAACTGGCACAGAAAGGAATTAAGGATGACTTCTAGATTTTTGTCTTGAGCAAAGGGATGAAGGTAATGTCATTTATTGACCCAGGGGAAGACCTGGAGAAGTAAATTGATGGTGAGAAGAAAATTAAGAGATTAGTTTTGAATGTGTTAACTTTGAAGTCCTTGCTGGACATCTGAGTGCAGTTAGTTCCTAGGTTGGCAAATGGGCATAAGTTCAGAGTTCGACAGAGATATGAAGGATAGAATACAAATTTTAGAACATCTGCAACATTAAAAAAGGAAAAAAAAAAAACTTGATGAGATGACCCAAGGGAAAATAAATGTTGATAGAGAAGGAAAAAAGGAGTGAGGAATATGCCTGCGGTCCCAAACATTTGAGAAGAGGAAAATGATGTGACAAGAAGTTAATTGGTGATTTCAATAAGCCCAGTTTAGGTGGGACTGTGGAAACAGTAATCCTAATTGAAATGGACTGAAGGGATGATGTAAAGCGAAGAAGTGGAAACTGCAAGCACAGTCTTTAAAAAGTTTTATATAAAGTGGAGTAGAAAAATGGGCTCACTCAGTAAGTAGAGGGGGAAAGGTGGTGATGGTATATTTAGAATGGGAAACATTATAGTATGTTTACTGATTAGAATAATCCAGTAAAGAGAGAGAAAAATGAGGATGCAGGAAATGGAGGAAATAATCATAGGAACACAATCCTTGAGTTTACAAGATAACACGGAATGGGACACAGCTAGGGGGTATGCCTTATTTAAGAGAGGAAATAGTTGATCCTTCATAAAGGAAAACAGTATTAAGTACAGAAGAAGAGAGGTTGGTAAACAAGGTGTAAGAAAGATGAGTTTTTCTTGTGACTGCTTCTATTTAACAGTAGCACAAGAGTTTGGGGGAAAGAAGGGGGAAATAGAGATTTAGTAGAAGAGATGAGGTGTAATCACTTAGAATAGAAGAATGAATTGACTAAGGGAATGTGCTGGGATTGTCAGTCTTCCCTTTTGCTGAGAATTTGATTTCCAGGCATATTTCATTTCTTGGTATTCAAATGTATTGGTTTTGAAATAATAGTATTATTTTGGTCTTCACTGGCTTAGGTTATAGACATTTTTTGTTTTTAAAGGAATTTTTATTGTTGTTTGCTTTTCCTATATTGTAAGTTTTTTGTTTTGTTTTGTTTTGTTTTTAAAGATTCTATTTATTTATTTGACAGAGATAGAGAGATCACAGTGTCAGAGAGAGAGGAGGAAGCAGGCTCCCCGCCGAGCAGAGAGCCTGATGTGGGGCTCGATCCCAGGACCCTAGAATTATGTCCTGAGCCAAAGGCAGAGGCTTTAACCCACTGAGCCACCCAGGCGCCCCTATTGTAAGATATTTGAAGAGGAAGACTTTGTGGTCTGCCTTTACTCCCCATCTTTATCTGGAAGTCTAGAATGTTTTTAAATAGATTGCACTTCATATTTTTTCAGCTCACCCTATATATAGGAATAGAACAATAAGATGTCACAGTAGTATTATATAGTATTATAAGAGCCACCATTTACCGAATGCCTGTGTGCAGTGCATGCTAGGAACTTTACATACATGACCTCTAACACCACAAGCCTACAAGGTAAGTACTATTGCTAGTTATTTCCACAAGAAACCTTTTTGCTAGTGACATCAGATCACAGAATCTTACCTGAAGCTCACAGCTGACCAAAATAAACAAGGTAAGAACAAATTTTTCTCTCTTTTGTGTTTTTAATAAATTAGCACATAAGAGACCCTTCTTTTTGAAGTACAACATAATAGTTTGCAAAAGTGCACCACACAAACTAAGAGGAATTTTAGGGACAGCTTTTTGATATTGTAATATATCATTAAACCCTTGGTGGAAGAGGTGCTACCTGACAGATTCAAGGAACTTGATAAATTAACTGAGGTGCCCTTACTCTAACCATCTTCATCATTCATGAACATATTGAGAAGCTACTATGTTAAAATCATTACTAAACTATATTAAACCATTATAATTTTACAATTTATAGGAGATATATCAGTATTTGTTTTGGATACTCCATAACCAGTAGTTCTTTTATTTACAGGCAACTGACTATTGAGGTTGACATATTTCCATGTAGTTTTTTAAGCTTAAGAGATTTAAACTACTTGAGTACACTGCCTTTTTTCATAACAATATACCAGAAATGTTTCCTCAAGTTATTTAAAAGTCCTCAAAAACATTTTCAATGGCTGCATAACATTGTGTTTTTGAGTAGTATTTCCAGCTCATTTAAGCTGTTTTCCTTAGTTTCTTATAAGTAATGCTGCTATGAACTTTTTTATGCTTAAGTCAAACAGACTTAAGCATAAAAAGCATTTCACGTTATTTCCTAAGTTACGACAAATTCCTAGAAATGAGCTTAAAAGGCCAATATTTTCTAAGATTCTTCACCTGGTAAAAATTTTGCTATAAAAAAATCTTTTAATTTTCTACACCTTTTATACTGAAAATAAGTCTCAGGAGAAAAATTTACCTTTTAAAACTGAGACTAATATTTAAGTTTGGGTTCAGTGTTTCGGTTTTCATTTTAATATCTTACCTTTAAGGAAAAACCCACTCTTCAAAATATTTACTTGTCTTTTGTCAGGTTCAAAACTTACGCTTACTTTGAGGATATAAGTTTAAATACATACTTACTTCAGCCTAAGGTATCATCATCTCTCTTTTCCTATTTTCAGAAATGCTCACCTAACAGTGTTGTCTCCCGACTCATCATCAGTTTAATCTCACATGTACACCACTAATTCATGGTACAGATGTACACATTCATCTGTGGATGGAAATCTAAATAAAATTGCAGGCCAAGGTTATTTCCAAACCGCAGATTTGGCATAAGAGTTTTAAGAATGCCTAAACTAATACTATAAAACAGTTCTAACAGTTAACTTTAAACAGTTAACAGTTTAAACAGTTCTAGGCTGAAGTACAGAGCATATGAATAAAGCAGTTTCATCTAATTCTAAAATTAATTTAGACTGGTGATGGAACTGCAAAGCTTGAGAAACTATCCAGAAGAAATCTAGTCTAAGTTAATACAGGATTACTGCTTCTTAGTAGCTATGATTCATTCACTCACCAAATACTTAGTGATTTGTGTGTCAAACACTTGCTGGGCACTGCAGTCAACAGAAAAAAGATATAGGCCCGTCCTTCTGGAAGATATATTCTAGTGGAAGAGGCAGACAAAAGCAGATGAAAAAATGAATAGTCCTAAACTGTAATCTAGGCACTTACACTACAAGTATTACATGAGACAAAGAAATGATTTGGGTTCTACACCAAGAGTTTTTCAAGTTGTATTAAGCATAGACCTTCAGCTCAGGTCATGATCCTAGGGTCCTGGGATCAAGCCCTGCACCTGGCTCTGCTCAGCAGGAAGCCTGCTTCTCCCTCTACCACTCCCCCTGCTTGTGTTCCTTCTCTTGCTGTGTCTCTCTCTCTGTCAAATAAATTAATAAAAATCTTAAAAAAAAAAAAAGATTTAGAATCCTAAATTTCTAATTTCCTAATTAGAATCCTAATTTCCTGTATTAGGAAATACAGATATCTCTCTACATAGATACCTCTACAATCTTTTATGAATGATCATTATCATCCCCTTCTGCTCTGTACTCCCCCTCCAAAAGAAAGGATAGACGGGCACCTGGGTGGCTCAGTGGGTTAAGCCTCTGCCTTCCGCTCAGGTCATGATCTCAGGGTCCTGGGATGGAGCCCCACATCGGGCTCTCTGCTCAGCAGGGAGCCTGCTTCCTCCTCTCTCTGCCTGCCTCTCTGCCTACTTGTGATCTCTGTCTGTCAAATAAATAAATAAAATCTTTAAAAAAAATAAAAAAGAAAGGATAGACTAAGATATCTAGACTTTGGCCTTCCCTTCATTACTCTCTCTACTGTGTCTGACCCAATCTCTGATGTAGCATGTTATAGTAGAAAGTAAAACATTCCAAATATGGGGAGTTAAGAAAACCTCAGTACAGCAACTGGCAGTGCTAAAGGGATTGAAACCTTAGGTGAGACATTTCATTCTCCAGAGTATCAGTTTTCTTCTCAAGATGATGGATTTTGTCTAAATGAACTCTAAAAATCACTTTAGGTTTTGAAATTCACTGTCTATGCATCTTTCTGTAAACATCTCTTTCATTATGCTCCTATTTATATGGAGGATGAAAAGGAATAAGATTGAATCCTGTTTAATAGGGATAAAGGATTTATAGTTTTTAATGACCATTTTTTCATGTTATTGAATATTTTTACAACATGCTTTTCACATCCATATATTGGAATGCACAGCATTCCAATATATGGATATACCAAAATGTACTTACCCATGCCCTTATTTTAAAGATTTTTTTTCCCCAATTTCTGCAGTTTTGTAAAGGGTATCTTAGAATCTATACTTATCTACTCAAAATACTACTATAGGCTTTCTCTTTTGTTTTATTCCTTTTGTTTGGAAAAGAAAATCACTGTGATTCTTTCTTAGCTACTCCAGCCTCTACATGGCTTTTTATTAATATAAGAACTCCACTTTGGACAATGTTATAAGAGCCTGTCCTTTCTCCTTTCTAAAACGGCATCATCCCAGAGTAAGGTCCATATTTCCGCAGCTTCCTGCAGTAAAAGAATGTGAAATAAAGCCAAGTCCATGCCTGCATCAAGTCTGGATAATGTATAGTTTAGCTTTAACCAAAGTTGAAATCCATGAGATTAAAACCCCAACTGCAGACAAATTAGCAAAGATTCACTTCTGTTAGCTATACCAAAAATGTGATTTAGTGTGCTAATTATGACAAAGGTAACTACGACTTCAGTGATTTTGCCATAATCCTGAACTTGCTATATTAGCTATTGGTACATTGAAACATTGGAGCATAAATATACGATTAGGAGAAATAAAATTTAAGGTTTTAACTACTAAATTCAGTGAATAACTATATACTCTACTATTTAATTTTTTACTTTTTTTCAATATATATGATAAATTATTTTAATAGATACCATATTCTGCATTAGCATTGGTACTTTTCCACCCATGAGCACAGAAATCAAAGAGGTGACACCCACTTTAAAATTACCCCAAAAAATATGAGTTAGATACCTTTTCTAATTTCCTAATTAGAATCCTAATTCCCTATATTAGGAAATTATTTAGGAAAAGAATGGAACCTCTCTTGTGCCTCTTTCATTATGAATTGGTGCAAGTTAAATACCTTTTTAAAAAACTTCCAGGAGGGGCACCTGGGTGGTTCAGTGGGTTAAGCCTCTGCCTTCAGCTCAGGTCATGATCTCAGGGTCCTGGGATTGAGCCCTGCATCAGGCTCTCTGCTCAGTGGGGAGCCTGCTTCCCCCACACCCCTGCCTTCCTCTCTGCCTACTTGTGATTTCTCTTTCTGTGTCAAATAAGTAAAATCTTAAAAAAATTTAAAAAACTTCCAAGATACTATTAAAGACCTCTATAGAATCAATTTGGAATCCAAAGGAACACTCACATTAACAATTATTTCTACCAATAGCTCCATAGCTATTGACATATCAATTATGTCAACTGATATTATATCAATGACATTATAGCAGAATTTTAGTGATGGGATCTTTGAGGTCACATAATCCAACTCTCATCTTATAGATGAGGAAAGCAAAATTTTGTGTGATTTTATTTATTTATTTATTTATTTGAGTAATTTTTATCACTCACAGCAGTAAGCTTGGAGTGGGTGAAGGCAGATGAGGGATCCTAACACTCTCTTTCAGCCTAACGCATACGAGACGGTATTAGGTTATAAGTATAGTAAGTAGCTAACAGATGAACAAATCTAAAAAGAAATTCTGATTTGTATCCTAAATACACATTTTCCCCTTAAGATTCTTGTTGGATGATGCATTCCACCTCAGTTTATTAGCACAGATACAAAATTATACAAACTGATGCTTGTGTGCAATAAAAACCAGGAGGGTAGCTGGAGTTAGTTTGGCAGAACTACATTGTTGCATAACTCCTGGGATAAAGATTTATGTATATCCATATGTATACATACCTGTAGTTTCTTAATCCTGCTTCAGGAAATGCCATTTATATACATTACAATGTAAATAATACCCAATGGAGTTGTGCATCATAGGGACACTGCAAATACAAGTTTTGTATATTAAATTAATTAGGGTAAGCTAATTGCCATACAGATCAATTCCAGAATGTATAATAGCTCAAATTATATTTGCTATAACAAGTTTCTTGCTAAAATAAGAAGTTCAGTACTTAGTTTCCAAGGTGTTCTATTACCTAGGCTTTCAGTACCAGACTTCCAAGGTCTCCTGTGGGGTCTTGTCTATTCCAGTCCATTAGTAGAGGAGTTTTTTAGGAGACTCAAAAGCAGTGCATATAACTGCCATTCTTTTTTTTTTTTTTTCAAGATTTTATTTATTTATTTGACAGAGAGAGAGATCACAAGCAGGCAGGGAGGCAGGCAGAGAGAGGAGGAAGCAGGCTCTCCGTAGAGCAGAGAGCCCGATGCGGGGTTCAATGCCAGGACACTGGGATCATGACCTGAGCTGAAGGCAGAGGCTTTAACCCACTGAGCCACCGAGGCACCCCTATAACTGCCATTCTTATTCCACTGGCTCTAACTTGGTCACATGCTCACACCTGCCTGCAAGGGAGGTTGGGAATAAGTTTATCTATGTGGCCAAAAAGAAAGGAGAACATGGATTTGGATGTCTGACTAAGAGTTATTGCTCACTTGGCTGCTCTCTCTTTCTCTACACACACACACACCCACACAAAATCTGAAGTGGACACCAAAAAATAAACTCACATTATTATGCTTCAGATAGAACAAATAAAGAGGCTTTTATTTAAGAATTGCATTCACCTCCACCTTTTCCCTCCTTCAGGTGGGACTGTTAATTAATGCATAACAATAACCAACTGGTAATTGACATCTGAAAAGGAGGGAAAAAAGCAAATTTTTTCAAGTATTACCCTTACATACATTATATATGTGTATGCGTGTGTGTGTGTGTGTGTTTCAGGGACACAAGACTACCAAGTTCCCCTTTCTAACTACACTATTAGTAAATGATGTTTGAAAAATATTCAACAAAGATAGCAATTCCACCAATGAAAGCAGTAGTAAGTTTAGTGTCCTGCCCACCCCCCTTGGATAAGTTGTCATTGTAATCCTCACACTGTTCTCAGTCACTCAATTTTTAATAGAAGCACTGCATGGCTGCACTTCTGAAATCATAAACAGGAAGTGTGATATATAAATGTCAGTAAAACTAAAACTCAATTCTGTGGCTTGATATTTTCATGTTAATGTCGATTTTGTATGTACTTAAAATGATTGCATGAAGGCAAATAGTAATATTACTTGATAAGTTTTCTTTGGTAACCTAACACTCTGGGGTTTGGGGGAAATATATAGAGTAACCCATGTGTTGTAGACTTTCACAGAGAAAGAAATGGGAGTGACTCAGAAACTATTAGTTTGGCATCCTCAGAAACTGCTTTGTTATATAGGTTGCCCAACTTTATTGCCAGAAGACAGCGTAGATGGAGAAAGAAGCAGAGAGTGCATGACTCTTAATCTATTCAAAAATTCATTATAGAAAATAGTCTTAGACTTTGTATATTCTTATTCTGACACCTCAGTAGTTCCTTCAATGTGTTCTACTACATTAATTCCTTCATGAGACAACTAAGGAGTAGATTAAGTACTGCAAAACTCAGGATATCTCTGTTTCCTCTCTAAAGAAATTAGGGGTCTTTTTAGGATTGGTGATATTTTCTACATAATACTATTTCAATTTCTTTGCTGCATGGACATCTCTGTGGAAATGACAAGAAGAGATGCAGTGCTCGCTTCAGCAGCACATGTGCTAAAGCTGGAACAATACAGAGAACATTAGCATGACCCCTGTGCAAGGATGACAGGCAAATTCATGAAGCGTTCCATAACAAAAAAAATAAAAAAGCAGAAGAGATTCAAACTGACTAGTCCAGAATTTTATATTACATTAAATATTTCTAGAGAAATGTACCAGCATATGGATACTTCTATAACTTTGAAATGTTTTTTCTTTAGGAAATGGTTCCTTAATTTCTCCTTAAATTGAGCACTGAAGGAATTTTACTGAAAGTCACATAATACAGGAGTGAAATACCAAAAACTAGAACCTATCCAGTATCTAAACTCCCTTTCAAAGCAGATCACAGTGATCCAAGAATGTCTTTTTTTTTTTTTTAAGATTTTATTTATTTATTTGACAGAGATCACAAGTAGGCAGAGAGGCAGGCAGAGAGAGAGGAAGGGAAGCAGGCTCCCTGCCAAGCAGAGAGCCCGACGCGGGGCTCGATCCCAGGACCCTGGGATCATGACCCGAGCTGAAGGCAGAGGTTTTAACCCACTGAGCCACCCAGGCACCCCGTGATCCAAGAATGTCTTAAAAGGAGGTAGCCTGCCCATCTATTGAGTATCTAGCTTTCCACAGCACCTGAGGCACTGTTGAGCAGCATATATAATATACAAAATGTGAGTTATTTTTTTAATTATTTTAAGAGTTATTTATTTTAGAGAGAGAGGCTGCATTTGAGTGCAAGCAGTAGGGTGGGGGAGGCAAAGGGAGAGGGAGAGAATCTCAAGCAGACACCCTGCTGAGCACAGAGCATGATAATTGAGTTCAATCTCAGGACCCAGAAATCATGACCTGAGCCAAAATCAAGAGTTGAATGCTCAACTGACTGAACCACCCGTGTGCCCCAAGAATTATTTTTTGAAAATACAGCATATGTAAAAAGGACTTGGGAGTGTTTAAAAAGTAACATAATAAGAGTATCTTAATCAAATACAAACTATAAGTAATTGCTAAGAGGAAGTGGAAAATGAAGTGATTTAAAACTAGATTGATAATGGATAGAAGTTTACTGGAATAGGCATATTTTCTGACAATTTTTTAAAGTAGTGATGGATTTTGCCAGAGAGAAAAGAACCATTCATTCGTCAAAGATTTATTGAGTGTTCACTATGTGCCATGTGCTAGACGCTGTTCAAGGCACTAGAGATAAGTCAATACACAAAAACTATTGCAGAGCAGGAATAGATATTTCATTGCCCAGGAGGCTTTGATAATTTGATAGGAACAGAAAACACAAATATGACAGTAGAGAGAAATGAAAGAGAAAGGAAAAGAACTGGTAATGGGCTTGTAGTAGAAGACCTTCTAAATGGGAGTAAGATGTTTGGTCTGAATTGAACTCCTTTGGTCACTGCAGTCAGAATAGACTGCCTTTTTTTCCACCGACTGTCAGTCAGCTCACCTAGCCTTTTAGATAACTTTGTAATAACGAGGATAACACAAAATATATGCTGCACATATAAAGATTCCCAACTGAAGTATGTGGAAGGCAAAAAGGGAAAGAATGGGTGGCAAAAGTTGAATTTTATGTCTCCTTTTATCTTTCCAATGGCTATTATATATTATCAGTCCCTTTCTAGCAAGTTTTGTGATTCAATCCCTGAAGGTTCTGCTCTTCTTCTTTCCTTCAAGGTAGAATCACTGAAAGGAAAGGAGATTCTATTTAAATTCCCTTTTTCTAGTAAATCAGGAGTTCCTTATTCACCTAGCAATACTTCTCTATAGAGTGTGTGAAGAGAAGTATTTTGTGTTTTGTGTAGGATGGTGGGAAAAGGATACGACAAGATGAGGGCTAGGGAGAATACCAAGAGGCTGTAATGCAATGCAATATAACAGCCTAGAATACAAACTTGACGATTAAGAGCGTGGGTTAAATGGGCAGTTTTAAAAATGAAAAGAGACATATCTGAAGCACACAATAAAGAACAACTATAACAAGTTTAACCCCTGTTTACCTATGGGAGGATAAGAAAATAAGGAAATGAATGTAAGATTTTAAGTTTGAAGGTCTGAAAATTTGTGTTGTCAGTAAGAATAGCCAAGAAATTTGAAAGAAATAGCTTGAAGGAAAAAAATGAACTTAATGTCAGATCTAAATGAGATGTCACCAGAATATAGAGGACTTAGACTTTCTTGATAAGCTACTGGACCTATTGATGTACATGTGTAAGTTGGCACCATATAGAAACTGATTGAAACTCTATGGATTAATGAGAAAATACAATGAAGAAGATCAAATGGCTATGTATGAACTTTGTAAGGTGAGGTATCAATTTCAAAGAAGGTAATCTAGCTTTGGAACTCTTCCCTTCAGGTCAGACAAAGCTGTCTTTTATTAAACATCATCTCTTCATTTTGACTGACCCCTTAGTAAGTGAGAATAACAAAACAAATAAATAAAATTGAAAGACTAATTTTTTTGGATTATCTCACTGGAAGTTCTGATTTTTTTTGTTAAAGATTTATTATCTGAGAGAGAGGGCACACACACAAGAGAGTGGGGGTGGGAATGAATGGCAGGGGTGGGGAGGCAGAGGGAGAGGGAGAGAGAAAATTTAAAGCAGACTCCCAGCTGAGTGGGGAGCCTGATGCGGGGCTCCATCTCAGGACTCCAAGATCATGACCTAAAACAAAATCAAGAGTCAACACTTAACCAATTGATCCACCCAAGCACCCCTGGAAGTTTTGATTTTTAACTGAATGTCCTCCTAGCCAATTCATATGAATTATGTGCCTTAAGATACAACAAGCAAAACAAATATCTGCAACTTTTCTTTGACTGTATACTTTCCTATGAAGGCTATGGCTTAAGAAATATAGAATTTTTTCTATAATTTAATTTATAAAATTAATATTATTATAAATTATACAGTTTTATTATAATTATTATATTTTATTATTATATATTAATATATATTATATAATTATATTATATTATAATTATTATCATAAATTATGATTATATTATAAATTATAAAAATAATAAAATTTACATCAGCGTAAGTCATTCAAGCTAGTTAGCTGTTAAATATGGAATTTGTTTTATATAAAACTGTCAGAGTGAACATGAATTTCCACTCCCAAAGCAAATCTCAGTTATGGAACCACATAAATAGAAATTTACCTTTAAAGAAGATTCAATTATAAAATGCACTAGGCTACATATTTCTTTGAATAGGAAAGGATCAAGCTTGATACTCCCTGAACTAACAGTTTTTAGAATCTATTTGATATTTTCTGTACACAGATCACACGAAAATAATTTCAGCATTTCATGATTATCTAAACTGGCTTTAGATTTCTCTATTTATGTAGAAGTACCTTCATAGTAGCTAGCAGTGGAACATTTAGTAGAGCACTTTCTATATGTTTTACACTATGTTAAGTGCTCCAATATTTACTATCTCATTTAATTAACATTCACAACTCAATTAAATATTACTAACCCATTTCACAGATAGGCAAAACTGAACCCCAAGTTATATCTGCAACGTAACATAGCTGGTAAGTGGGCAGAGCTAGGATTTGAGTTCAGATGTGTCTTGATTCCAATGTCACTTTTCTTAATACCCTTTGCCCCCAAAATTCACCTAAAAACATTTTTATTATAAAAGTTTTATGTCTGTTGAATTCATTCAGTATAATGGAATACTTTTTTTTTTCCTTTTTTTTTTTTTTTTTTGGCAATTTGGAAATGTTCCTGTGTTCTTGTTTACTCTCATGACTTTAACCAAGAAAATCTTCTTGGGTGCCACTTTGACCACATACCAAACCATATCTCCCAGATTAGTAACCATAATCTAACACACACACACACACTCACAGGAAAGGAAGATTTCATGGAAAAGTTAAAAAAAAAAAATCCTCCTGTTCAATTTTAGGGATATAGGAACACATCTATTTAATTCTACTTATAGAAGTACATAGATAGATTACTGGCTTTAATATTGGCCTGAAAAAATCCTCCAAAGTCACAGATTCAGTTTCTTAGTTTCAACAGACACAGCTATACTATGAATACTGAAAAGAGAATTGTCAAGACAAAGCAACAAATAATTTTTGAGTTCTTACTTGCTCATCAGTGTAAAACATATTCTAATCTATAGTCATCAAACGTGCCAGACAGCTCTATTAAGTGGTAAAAGGCATATGGAAGAAGTGGACCACATAGTCTGAGATCTTAGTTATCTGTAGTATTATACCATCAGTCCTGCTATTGAACCACTGAATGGAAGCAATCTAGTATAGAAGAGTGTATATTTTGGAGTAGAACAAATCTGAGTTTAAATCTTGACATTACTTATAAATTCTGTGATCCAGAAAAAGTTACTGCCTTTGTGGGTCATAATTCTTTCATTTTGTAACCTGGAACTAAAACTCTGTAGCCAAATGGACGTCATAAAGATCTATCAAAAGAAGAGACTTCCCAGGTTCAAATCTCAACTCTGTTGTGCAGAAATTGTGACTTAATACCTCCTTTTCCTCATCTGTAAAATGAGGGTAATAAAAGTCCCCATACCTCAAAGAGTTGCAAGGATTTAACACCTTAAAATATTTAAAGTACATGTAACAG
This sequence comes from Enhydra lutris kenyoni, assembly GCF_002288905.1. Taxonomy (NCBI): domain Eukaryota; kingdom Metazoa; phylum Chordata; class Mammalia; order Carnivora; family Mustelidae; genus Enhydra; species Enhydra lutris. The sequence continues at coordinate 2,124,484 of NW_019154099.1, forward strand.
AGCTTGGCACATAGGAAATGATATATTTACATATACTGTAATTCTTACTTAAAGTACCTACCTAGTTCTTGCCCCTTGGTATATTTCTAATAAATGTTAATTCCTTTTTATATTTCAACTGAAATTATTTTCCTTTCTTTTCTAAGATTTTATTTTCAGTAATCTCTATACCCAATGTGGGGCTCAAACTTACAACCCCAAAATCAAGAGTCATATGCTCTACTGATTGAGCCAGCCAGGCACCCCTCCTTTATTTTCTAGATACATTTTTCAGTGTATTAAGCTAAAATAACTGATATTCAACAAACCGCATATATATAAGGTGTATAATTGATAACTTTAAACATGTATAGAATTGATTGAGTATACAATTGATAAATGTTAACATGTATATACCTGTCAAACCATCACCAGAATAAGAAGTGAATATATCTATCAACCCTAAGAATTTCCCCTGCCATTTTATAATCCTCCCCTGGCACTTCTCTCTCCAGACAACCAATGGTTTGTCAGCCCTTTGTCCCAATAGATCTGTTTGCATTTTCTAGAATTTTATATTTTCTTTCTTCACTCACAATATTGTTTTGAAATTAATCATGCTGGTGCACAGAATAATAGTTCATTACCTTTTTATTGCTGAGTAGTATTCCATTATATGAATATATCACAATTTATCCATTTATCTGTTGGTGACGTTTGAGTTGTTTCAAATTGGAGACTGTTAAATATAAAGCTACTATGAATATTCCTGTACAGATCTCTGTAGAAACATGCTGTCTTTTCTTGTGGAATTACCTACAATGAAATGGATCATATATTGGTGTAAGTTTAACTTTTCAAGAAACTGCAAAACTGTTTCCAAACTGATTGTATTATTTTAGATTCCTATTAGGAGTGTATAAAGTTCTAATTTCTCCAAATCCTTAACAACACTTTTCATTTTAGATGTTCTAATAGATGTGTATACTTTTTTTTTTTTTTTTTTTTTTTTTGGTATATGGATATCCACTTGTTCCATCATGGTTTTACAGTATGTTTTCCTAAAGACTAATGAGGTTAATAAAGTTGAACAGCTTTTCATATGTTTATTGGCTATATGGGTTATCTTCCTATTGAAATTACTATTCAAGTCTTTTGCCTATTTTTTGAGACTTTTGTTTTCTCATTGTTGAGTTCTGAGAGTTTGTTACATTCTTTTATTTTTTAATCTTTATTTATTTTTTACATGATCTCTATACCCAATGTGAGGCTTGAACTCATGACCCCCAAGATCAAGTGTCACATGCTCTAGCAACTCAGAGAACAAGGCACCGTGAGAGTATGTTACATTCTTGATAGAAATCCTTTATTACATGTTTCTGTCAGGCTGGAGCTTGTCTTCTTTAGCAGTGTATTTTAAAAAACAGCAGTTTGTAAAATTTTGATTAAGTCCAATTTCTCAATTTGTTCATTTATGGATTGTACTTTTGATGTCACATCTAAGAAATCTTTGTCTTAATTCAGAGTCACAAAAATTTTCTTACATTTTCTCTAGAAGTTTAATAGTAATGTCAGGTTTTACATTTAGGTCTGTGATCAATTTTGAGTACATTTTTGTACATTGATTTATGAATCAAATTCCTATTTTTATAGGTGGATATCTAGTTCTTCCAAGTACAATGTATTTAAAAAAAAAACAAAATTATTCTTTCTTCACTGAATTATCTTTGTACTTTGTCAAAAATCTGTTATCATTATATATGTGGGTCTATGTCCAGACTCTATATTCTGTTCCATCAATCTATTTGTCTGTTCTTTTTTATATATACATTTTTTAAGATTTTGTTTATTTATTTGAGAGAGAGTGAGAGAAAGAGCACAAGAGCAGGGTGAGGGGCAGGAGAAGCAGGCTCCCCACTGAGCAAGAAGCCCGACGTGTGGCTCAATCCCAGGACTCCGGGATTATGATCATGACCTGAGCAGAAGACAGACGCTTAACAGACTGAGCCACCCAAGTGCCCCTATTTGTCTATTCTTAATTAATACCACTCTGTTTTGATTACCGTAGATATTTAATAAGTCTTGAAATCAGATAATATCAGCCCTCCAACTTTGTTCTTCTTGTCAAAGTTAATTATTCTGGCTATTACAGGTCTTCACATTTCTATATGAATTTTAGAATCAGCTTATCTTTCTTTTTCTTTTTTTTTTTAACTTACTGGGATTTTGGTTTGTGTTGAACCTATAAATCAACTTAAGGAAAGCTGGCATGTTAATAATATGAATGCATTGAGCCAGGTAAATCTCTCGGTTATTTAAGTTGTCTGTCTTTACTTCCTCTCAACACTATGCTGTTTATAGTGTACAGATCTTTCATGCCTTTTATCAGATTTATTCCTAAATATTTCATATTTTTTATGCTATTGTAAGTGCTGCATTTTCAGTTGTTTGTTGCTAGAACGTAGAAATATAGATGATTATTGTATATTGATCTTGTATCCTGCAGTTTTGCTAAATTCACCTGTTAGTTCTAGTAGCTTTTTGTAGATTCCACCAAGTGGAACAGATGGATAATTATGTCAGTTTTATTTCTTCCTTTCCAATCTGAATGTATTTTTTTTCTTTTCTTGCCTGACTACACTGGCAGAACCTCCAATGTTGAATAAAAGCAGTAAGAGCATGGGCACCTGGGTGACTCAATTTTTCTGTCCAAGTCTTGATTTCAACTCAGGTCATGATCTCAGAGTTACGGGATCCAGCCTAGTGTTGAGCTCTGTGCTCAGCATGAAGTCTGCTTGGGATCCTCCCTCTCCCTGTGCCCCTCATCCCACTCACACTCTAGATGA